>NC_080171.1:3604194-3806694 GCF_950295315.1 Erinaceus europaeus
AGGAGAAGGAGAAGGAGAAGGAGAAGGAGAAGGAGAAGGAGAAGGAGAAGGAGAAGGAGAAGGAGAAGGAGGAGAAGGAGAAGGAGAAGGAGAAGGAGAAGAAGAAGAAGAAGAAGAAGAAGAAGAAGAAGAAGAAGAAGAAGAAGAAGAAGAAGAAGAAGAAGAAAAAAGAGAGAGAGGGAGAGGGAGAGAGAGGGAGAGGGAGAGGGAGAGGGAGAGGGAGAGGGAGAGGGAGAGGGAGAGGGAGAGGGAGAGGGAGAGGGAGAGGGAGAGGGAGAGGGAGAGGGAGAGGGAGAGACAACATAGCACTGAAGTTCTTCCCACTGTGTGAGAACCAGACTGGAGCCTAGGTGACAGGAATAGCCAAGCAGGTACCCTTCCAGGCAGCTCCTATCGCAAGTCCTCAATTTCTTTTCAATTTTTTTTCTTTATTGGGGAATTAATGTTTTTTAAATTTATTTATAGTGGAAATATTGACAAGACCATAGGATAAGAGGGATACAATTCCACACAATTCCCACCACCAGAGATCTGTATCCCAGTCTCCTCCCTCGAAAGTGTCCCTGTTCTTTATCTCTCTGGGAGCAGGGACCCAGGATCATTATGGGATGCAGAAGGTGGGAGTTTTGGCTTCTGTAATTGTTTCGCTGCCGAACATGGGCTATAGCAGGTCGGTCCATACTCCCAGCAGGCCTTAATTCTAAATTGTGAAAAAACACATCGCACGCCTTTCCGTCTGGTGGTAGCCATCAGATAGGCCAAGAGGAATGCTTAACAAGTACATTCAGGAGCTGCGAAGGAAGAAGCTGCTGGATGTGCAATGCCACCAGCTCTCCACCAAGCAAAGTTATGTCATAGAGCAGACTCACGTCCGTGGTGATGGCTGCAAACGGCCAGTTCCTAAGAGTGCAACCTTGGACAGGCCTGTCCTGAAATTTGCACAGAGCCTTCAGCCTGTTGCAGAGAAGCGAGCTGGACATCCCTGTGGGGGCTCTGAGAGTCCTGAACTCTTCCTTGATGGGTGAAGATTCCCCCATACAAGTTCTTGGTGGTTATCCTCTTTGATCCATTCTGTAAAGCTATCAGAAGAAATCCTGACACCCCCGAGCCACCAAACCAGTCCACAAGCACAGGAAGTGCAGGGGGCTGACATCCACAAGTGGCAGGAGCCGGGGCCTTGGAATGGGCCACAAGTTGCCTCATTCCAAGTTGCCACTATCGGTGGTTCTGGCTGGGTAGCTTGGAGAAAATGCAATACTCTCCAGCTCCATCATTAGCGCTAATAAGAATTGTTTGTAAAAAACAAACAAAAAGCAACTTACTTGATAAACAATTTAAGACAGTTAAAAAAAAATGATCACCAATATTAATACAACTTGCAGGTATATCCCCAAAAGATTAGAGATCTCTACCACATCAAGGTTGTCACAGAAACTTCAGAATGTCCTGGAAGTTTGGAACTTCTTCAGAGTCGTGTCGTTTGTAAGAGGTGCTGCTCTGTCTTTAGAGCCTTTTTTACTTTATGTATTTTTCTTTTTAATGTAACTTTCGTGTCTAGGGTCTGTCATCCTGAAGGCACCCAATCTCACCTATAACTCACATCTTGAAGATCTGGGGAAATATCTGGATAAATTCAGCTCAGTGCAATCGCTTTCTTTGCAATCTTGCCTAGGTCATTTTATAGATTTAAAAATGTCACTCTGAGAAGAGGGCTGTAGCTATCACCACATTACTGTGCAAGGACCCTTTTGGCAATGTGGTGATAGCACGGTCCGGGAACAGCAACTCCTTCTCAAAAGACTCAGGGGTCTGAGTTCTGCACAAAGTTCCATATACTCAGATAAGCATCCAGCAGGGTAGAGGAGCCATTCATTACCATACCTGCTTGCCTTCTCTTCACTAGGATTAGGAAAACACTATTGAAAAAATGTTTGATATGTAATCTATTTATTATTAGAGATAGAGAGAAACTGAGAGGAGAGGTGGAGGTAGAGAAAGAAAGAGACAGATTGACACCTGCAGCCCTGCTTCACCACTTGTGAAACTTTCCCCCTGCAGGTGGGGACCAGGGACTTGAACCTGGGTCCTTGCGCACTGTAATGTGAGTGCTGGCCCTGTGAAATTTTTCTTTTTAATATAAATCTGCATCAGTGTTGTCTGCTTTTTTTTTTTTTTTCTTGTGAAACACACAAGGGTTCGGAATTCAGTCCCTCCATTTCTTCTCTGATTCTCAAGTTTGTTTTTGATATTTATTTATTAATTAGTACGAGACATAGATCTAGAGCATCACTCTGGCATATGCAGCACTGGGGATCAAGCAGACAAGCTCCGTGTGTTACCTCTGTGCCACTGCCCAAGCTATGGCCCTTAGTTTTCTGATTTGTCAAGTCAGGCTATCACCATGTACTTAGCAATGTGGTAGTCATGCTAGACAAAGTGACAAAGTTCAGTAAGTACAAGGCCTGAGTCATCATGACTATTTCTGGAAATATCTGCAGGTTGACTTGACTACAGCATGCATAGTAAAAGCTAAGAATCCAGAGATGAGGTTGAGAGAGAGGGAGAGACAGCAAAGGTCATAATCTACACAATCCAGCAGTGACTTCATCAGGAGAATGGACTTCTAATCTGTGTCTGTAAACATGTTTTTCAATTGGGTCCTCTACAGGAAAAAAAAAAAACATTCCACGATAAGGAGCGAGTAGTATAAGCAGTTTATTTGGAGTGGAGGACATTGCTTGTGACAGATAACAGGAGAAGAAAGCAGAATGGGCAGAATAAACCTTCAAACCATGAAGTAGCTATGACATCTGTGAAAGGAAAGATGGAGTAGCCCCACAGAGCGTGATTCAGTCTCTCTACGACTCTGCCAATCTGGTTGGTTACTCAGGAGCGGAAGCCCCACCTGGGGTTGAAGCAGCCAGGTTCAACATTTCCTCACCACATCTCAGCTGATGGCTACAGGGCTCACAGGAAGAAAGTGGATTAGGCTGAAAGTCAAGGCACAGATGGAAAGTGCTATGGCAGCAGAAGCTCAGTCAACATCCCTCCGAGTTCTTTCTTAAGGGAGAGCTGAGTTTTGTGCCTCCAATTTGAAAAGGCTGAGCACAGTCTTGGTTTAATACCAAAACACCTAGAGAGTAATTGCATGACTATAGACCCTTGTGTCTGTCTTTTCTGGTTTAATCCATACTGGACACCAGAACCTGGATGACAAAATCAGGTAATGCCTGTCTTTGTTGGTAGTGTTTTCAGAACACTGTTTACCTTTGGCTTATCGTGGTACTGGGAGTTGAACTTGGGATCTTGCAGCCTCAGGCTTGAAGGTCATTTGCATAACCATTATGTTGCCCTCCCAGTCCTCTGATAGTGTTTTTCTAAGGTGGGAATCTTTTCACACTAGTTCGGAGAATGTCAAAGTACTTTTGATTTAGGACTATGGGAATGTGATTGAGGGCTTACTGAGATTTATTTGGTAAATTATGATACTAGAAATAATGAATGGTATGAGTGAAGGTGGGACCCATTATATGAATGTAGAGGTTGCTTGTTCTTTTTAAAAATTAATTTTCCCTTTTTGTTGTCCTTGTTGTTTTTCATTGTTGTTGTAGTTACTTTTTGTTGTTATTGATGTCATCATTGTTGGATAGGAGAGAGAGAAATGGAGAGAGGAGGGGAAGACAGAGAGGGGGAGAGAAAGATAGACACCTGCAGACCTGCTTCACTGCCTGTGAAGCGACTCCCCTGCAGGTGGAGAGCTGGGGGCTCGAACTGGGATCCTTAAGCAGGCCCTTGCGCTTTGAGTCGTATGAGCTTAACCCGCTGTGCTACCACCCGACTCCTAGAGGTTGCTTGTTCTATGGCACTATACGGAGGACACTGGGCTTAGGTTCTCTGTCCTGTGTGCTCTGGACACTGACACTTACTCTGCGTGTGGGAGCCAGCTCTGCTCCTCTGTTGATATCCCCCTGCCTCTGGCCTGTGGTCTTTCAGAGTTTTCTAAGTCATCTTATCTCAGGAAGGAGATACTGGGATGTCTGAGTTTTTATTTTTATTATCATTTTATTTTTCATTTTGAATAGAGACAGGTAGAAATTGAGAGGGAAGGAGAAAGAGAGAGAGAGAGAGAGAGAGAGAGAGAGGGAGACCTGTAGCATTGCTTCTTCAGTGCTCTTGAAGCTTCTTCCCCCTGCAGGTGGAGAGTGAGGACTTGAACCCAAATCCCTGGACAGGCTTATGCAGTCACTTCACTGGGTATGCCACCTTTTTTATTATGATGATTATTTTGTAAAGATTTATTTTATTTCATGAGAGAGAGAGAAAGATTAGACCAGAGCTTTGGAATATACAGAGCATGACTCAGACTCAGGAACTCCTGCTTCTAATCCCAGAGCTCTACTACCTTGCCACTTCCTATTCAGTTACAGTATTTTTTAAAATCAATAACCACAGACAATTCTTAAATTTTCTTTCTTTCTTCCTTCCTTCCTTACTTTTTTTTTCTTTTTTACCAGAACACTGCTCAGCTCTGGTTTATGGTGGTGCTGGAGATTGAACCTGGGACCTCAGAGACTCGGGTATCAGAGTCTCTTTGCATAACCACTATGCTATCTATCCCTGCCTCATCTTTGTTGAAGGTGTTATTCAAAGGTGATTAAAAAGAGATCCCTGTAAGCAATCTTGAAGAATATAGCTCCTACTCAAAGGAGAAAGGAAAATGTTCTTTTTAAAATTTATTTTAAAAAAGGAGACATTAACAAAACCATAGGACAAGAGGGGTACAACTCCACACAATTCCCACCACCAGATCTCCATATCTCATCCCCCCCCCCCCCCCCGCCCAATAGCTTTCCTATTCTCTATCCCTCTGGGAGTATGGACCCAGGGTCATTGTGGGATGCAGAAGGTGGAAGGTCTGGCTTCTGTCATTGCTTCCTTGATGGACATGGGTGCTGACTGGTTGATCCGTATAGGTGCTTTGAAATATAATTAAAATATGCCTACTAGTTATCTACTAAATGGAGGACCCTCCAACACTTTATCTGCACTATGCCAGCCTTTAGGTCCATGATTGGTCAACAATTTGTTTGGCTTTGTATGTTAACTCTCTTTTCAGCCACCAGGCTCCAGATGCTAGCATGATACTGACCAGACTTCCCTGAACAAACAACTCCACCAATGTGTCCTGGAGTCCCGCTTCCCCAGAGCCCTGCCCCACTAGGGAAAAAGAGAGGCAGGCTGGGAGTGTGGATCGACCAGCTAAATGTCTTTTCTTTCTTTCTTTCTTTCTTTCTTTCTTTCTTTCTTTCTTTCTTTCTTTCTTTCTTTCTCTCTCTCTCTCTCTCTCTCTCTCTTTCTTTTAATTAATTAATTTATTTAAGAAAGGAGACATTAACAATATCATAGGATGGGACTCTTCTCTGGAAGTTGACTTGCTCCTCAAAGCTCTCTCAGAGTCTGCTTGTGCTGTGGGCTTGCTCGTGAGAATGGATCTGGGGAATTGCCCTGTTCTAGTGCACAGTGGCTCTGAAAGTAACACCGTGGTTCATGGCAACTGTTCACTTCCGTGGCCCCCAGAAGAGTCTCCTTTGACAGAAAGAGCCATTCCTTGCTGAGGTTCATGCAGGATGCCTTGGTCTCCCCGTGGGCTTCCCGTGTAAAGCATTTTATATTCCCCAACATTAGAACCTAACACGAATGCAGAGAGCAGGGCATTGAGTCAAGCGCTGCCCAAGATTGCCTGGTTGACCCTGACGTGTAGCAGCCAGTCCATATCTGTTCCCATTACCTGCTGGGCTGGTTCTACTAGCAAAGAATGTGAGGGGACACTGACTTCATTCTTTCGTTCAAGAAGGGAATCGCAACTTCACACTTCCAAATGAATCTGTGCAAATATTTTCTTCCCAGGATTGCCTGTCAGTCCTCCAGCCTCAGGTCTCTTGGCAAGCCCCTTAGTAGTGATAAAAGTGTCATCCAGGGGTGGGCAGTTATTCCCAGAGCTGAATGGAGAGCCAGACAGCCAGAGGAAGGCAGCTGCTCTGCTTTGGCCAGGGAGAACAGACACTTGCCAGCTCCTTCTTGGCTGAGCTGCTTGCTTACGCTAGAGTGACTGAGGTCTAGCTCAGCGGCCCGGAGAAAGCTTGGCTTCCCAAGGTCCTCCATGCCTTGCCCTTTGTCTCTCTTTAGACCGGGGCTGAAAACTACACTCGACCTCTAACCTTATTTTTCTCTTTGTGTATCTCTTGTTTTCCAGGTGCTTCTCCTGTTTTGTATCCTTCTGGGGCTAGGGAGATCTACTTCTGTGCTCTGTGGGGAAATCGAGATGGGGAGTCCTCACCTGAAGGCTCCATTTGGTAAGTGGCAGACCCCTGATATGAACGCAGAGTTGCCCCTGCCCCCTCTGTCGCCCTCCTGCCGCCCCCCCCCCCCCCCCCCGCAAGGTCTGTGCTGTGTGCTCCTCTCCACATGCAGAGAACCAGGAAGTCATGAAGCCATTTGCATGCCGAGGGAAGAGCATCTGTGGAGCAGATGCCTGTACTCGCTGGCTCAGCGCCATGAGATATGACTTATTCTTGGCGCTAATGGCAAGTTTGAGAACGCGCGGCACGGCCGAGTACTTTCACCGTGAGTCACTCTTGTTCTCTTTGCGGGAGGTGGTAGCTACCAAGTCAGGGAGATTCACCTGTGACGCCGCACCTTCTAGGCCCGAGCAGTCCTGAGAATCGGTCAGTGGTGATGCAGAGTCCTCCCAGGAACACAGGGAGTTTGGGAGAAGTCACAGGACCCATGTTAATCAGCAACCAGGTAAAATTCAGCTGTTTATGAGATCACGCAGGCTGATAAGCTATCATCAGGAGATAACCTGTGTCCAGGTGTGTGTGTGTGTGTGTGTGTGTGTGTGTGTGTGTGTGTGTGTGTTTTAATCTTATAGCTAGAATAAGAATTCTTTGTCCTCGTTGGTTTTTAAGGCAGAATCTCAACTCTCTTGATGAAAGCACCCTAAGATCATCTTGATATGATCCTGGCCTGTCTTTCTTTCAGTCTTCTCCCCGGACTCTTAGCCTTTGTTGGTCACGTGCCAACTGTAGCAAACTCCAGGTATTTCCAGAGACAGTCATGCCAACTCAGGCCTCTGCCCCTGCTGGTTCTCTCTTTCCTTCCTCCCTCCCTTCCTTCCTCGTCTCCTTGTTGAGTTCTTGCACATCTTGGAGGTCTCAGCTCTGTGTGTCCCTTCCCAGATATCTTTAGTAAAACACGGGATCATCTTCCTCTTCTTTTGAAAGTAGCTGTCTCTCTCTCTAAAGACTTCCTCTCTCTTATAAACTTTAGTTTATTTATTTTACTTGATAGGACATAGAGGAATTGAGTGGGGGGGATGGAAGACTGTGTGGGAGAGGGAAAGAAAACCCCTTGCAGCATTGCATTACCACTCGCGAAGCTTCCTCCCCGTGTGTGCGAACCAGGGGCATTGCTTCACAGGCGGTGAGGCAGGTCTGCAGGTGTCTGTCTTTCTCTCCTTCTCTCTGTCTTCCCCTCCTCTCTCCATTTCTCTCTGTCCTATCCAACAACGACAACAACAACAATAATAATAACTACAACAGCAAAAACAACAAGGGCAACAAAAGGAGATAAATAAATATCAAAAAAACACATAAATACATAAACTTAAAATAAAAGAAAGAAAAGAAAGTTTCCATAGTCATAGTTTTGAGTCATCCATTCTCTCTTCTTCTGCATGAGATTTTATGAAGGAAGTCTATCTTATTTCTTTATTGTTTCTGATAGCCCAGTACTTAGCAGATGGTCTGACTCAGAGTCAATATTTGGGTAAAAATTTGGTATAGTAATTGCAGGGCATGCTGTAGTCATAGTCTCAGTCATGGACAGTGGGCTATTTGTAAACAGATAGAATGGGCAAGAAAGGTCTCCCCAGCCGCTGTCATTGGACCTTACTGTAGACAGAGCTAGTGCAAAATGGAGGGAAATAAGGGGGGTGGGCTGTGGAGCACCCATTTAAGTGCACATTGTACAAAGAGCAAGGACCCGTGCAAGGTTCCAGGTTTAAGTCCCTGGCTCCCACTTTCGGGGGCGGTGGGGGGGGATGTTTCACCAGCTGTGAAATAGGTCTGCGAGTGTTTGTCTTTCCCTCTCCTGCTCTATCCCCCCCCCCAATTTCTCTCTGTTCTATCCAAAACAAAAAAAGAGGGGGAACAGGAGGGGAAATACAAGTTAGAAGCAAACTGGTGAGTGCAAACGTGATTCAAGCTGTCCAAGGAGGAGTGTTGTCCAAGTCTGAGGGGCTTAGGTTTTGGTGAGTGGGGAAGGAGTCAGGAGTAGGAGGGACAACTTAGTGACAAAGGCCACTGATCGTGTACCACATAGGAGGGGCTTGGATCTACGTGGAAGGTCCTTGATTAGTAGTAGAGTATTGGGGTGCAGGTGCATTTCTTAACAAATTGTTTATATTAATAATTTAATAATGGTTTGCAAGGTAGGATGCTTACAGGGACATAGTTCCACACTGCATTCACCACCACAGTTATGTGAGGTGTGGGTGCAGACCAGAAAAGGAAGGCACTTTAGTGCTAATACTGAGTCACTCCTGTACTCTTGAAGCAGGACATAGCAGTGTAGTATCAGGAATCAGGAAGTTTATTCCTAATAAAAAAAACAGTGTATCTAATATATTATACTTTACCTGGTCCATTCCCTCTCTGAACACACAGGTTATAGTTTCAACAGAAAGAAAAAAAAAAAAAAAAAACCAATGATTCCATCCTGACTTCCCTGGACAGACAACCTCAACAATGTGTCTCAGAACCTCACCTCCCCAGAGTCCTGCCCCACTAGGAAAAGATAGAAACAGGCTGGGGGTATGGATTGGCCTGTCAAGGCCCATGTCCAGTGGAGAAGCAATTACAGAAGCCAGAAGTCCCACCTTCTGCTCCCCATAATGATCCTGGGTCCATGCTCCCAGAGGGATAAAGAATAGGGAAGCTTCCAGGGGAGGGGGGAGGGAAGGGGACGCGGAGCTCTGGTGGAAAGAATTGAGTTGCATGGAATTGTGCCGCTCTTATCCCACAATCTTGTCAATCATTATTAAATCACTAATTAAAAAAAGAAAAGCAAAAATTTTAAAAATTTGTCTTTTTGATTTTCAGTTTACCCAAAAAAAGAGGATATGGGTCTAACCATTAAGCAGACTCATTTAGTGACGCCAGGAGTCAGGTCCTGGTGGGTTGCAGTTCCAGGCTCTTGGGGCACAGTTGGTGAGAAGGCAGGAAGCAGAGGTGACCAAAGTGTGCACATGTGAGGCAGTGGGCATCAAGGGTGATGGTGGGTTCTAGTGATGTGGGCTGGGTGGCATAGGAGGGGTGGTGTGATTGGGGTGATGGAATGTTCCAACTGCAGTCTTGGGCCTGGAGGGCACGTCTTTCCAGAGATGGTGGAAAAGAGGCAGCAAGCAGACAGAAATTAATGGGTAGCAGAACATGCCTGGGGTAGTGGGGTGTCAACCCAAGTGGACGGGTGGGCAGTGAACTCAAGAGGTGGCCAGTGCCGACTCCCGGCCTCTGGCTAAGTTGTTTGGATGGGATTCTAATGGTTGCTAGAGACAGATAGAACTGGGAAGGACTTAGAAGAAGGGAGTTGCTTGGTTATACTTGCATTTCAAAAGTTTGGAAAGAGCCTCCTTGATTGGGTGCTAGATCTTTCTCAGTTTATACACCTTCCTGGGAAATCGTGGTTTAAACTCCTCCCCGATGCAGATGGAAATGGAAACACTCCAGGTGCAGAGTCTACCCCTCTTGTCATGGCAAATGAAAGTGTCCTTTGGAGTGTGGGGGATCTGTGATAAGGAGCAAGTTGGCGGGGAGGGGGAGGAGACAGCAGCTTCAGCAGGCCCTCAGCACTCTCCTCAGCTGGGGGCTATGGATCCTCTCTCTGTGTGGTCTCAGAGGCACATCTTCATCTTGGCTTCTCCATCTGGGAAGGCAGATTACAGCCCGTAACGTCTTGGGGTGCCACCAGAATGACTGTATGTAGAGGTCTGGGAGAAGGCAGATGAAAGGCTTTCTTGGAGGCTCGACAGTCTGCAAGCACAACTTCAGCACTGTGATGGACAGACAGATGGGACGGAGGAAGGAGGGGGCACATGTGCGAGGCAGAGAAGTCAGACCCTTGTTCTTGCTCCTGCCACAGGTCATAGACTTGCCTGTGGTATAGACAGGCAGAGGCCTTTATCCAGGAAACAAAATCCCATCACCTGCTTTCTTTATAAAAATAATTTAAAAAATTCTATTAGTGATTTGCAGCATGTAAACATCACAGGGCAGAATTCCACACCGCTCTCACTGTCAGAGTGCTGTGTTCCCATTCCTCTCTAGCAAGAACTGCCACAGTCCTTCCAAGGTCACGGTTAAGGTTATAATTCTTTATTTTAATTTTATTAGTGACTTAATATTGGTCTACAAAATTATGAGATAGTAGAGGTATCATTCCACACCATTCCCGCCACCAGAGCTCTGTGTCCCCAGTCCCTCCATTGGAAACGACAGTAGTTCTTCCAAGATCACAGCTAGGCCTTGAGTATTACACTTCTCACCATGTGTGTTTAACCCACTGTGCTACTGGCTGGCCCCCCAATATGGGTTAACAGTTATTTCTATAAATATCGTTCTATATTTATATATACTTGCTTATTTTTTTTCTATGGTCCTGCCTTCTCTTCCTTTCTAAGTCACACCAATACCTGTTACTACTTATGAATATCCTTCATTTTTTTCCCCTTCTCTCTCTGGCTCCTGATGGAGTTGGAGTTCAGAGTCCTCTGGTCATCTTCCCCCTATCATTTCTTCCTCTCTGGGAATATGGACCCAAATTCCAGAATATATACATGTATATACATATATATTCCAATTTTTATTCACTTTTATGGACCTGAATTCACTTCCTTTCTTTCTTTTAAAAACATTTTTATTTATTTATTTATTTATTTATTATTGGATAGAAACAGAGAGAAATTGAGAGGGTATAGGGGAGATAGTGTGGAAAAGATAGAGAGACACCTGCAGGCCTGCTCCACCACTTGTGAAGCTTTCCCCCTGCAGGTGGGGACCGGGGGCTTGATTCCAGCTTGTGCGCTGTAATCTGCGAGCTCAGCCAGGTGAGTCACTGCCTGACCCCCTTCACTTCCACTGAATGCTTCCCCGGCCCCCACCTGCAGGGAGTAAACTTCTCCAGTGGTGTATGGGTGCTGCGGGAATCTCTCTGTATCTTTCACCCTCGCTGTCTCCCCCTTCTTGATTTATTTTTGTTTCTGTCAGATAAATAAATGAAAACTTTGAAAAGGAAGTTAAAAAGAAAGCAGCATGCTATCTAAGTGATCTACTTGGCAAGCCGTGAACGGTTTCTTCACTCTCTCCATGTCAAGAGAGACAAGAGTTGTGAATAAGGAACCCGGTGAGAAGATAGTGTGACTCTAGTGACCTTAGTTAACACTTCTGAGACAGGATCCTTTAACATATAAGTTTGTTTTTTTTCATCTCCCTGAACTTCTTCTCTCTTTTCCTTTTCCCCATCCGAGTAGAGTCTGAGTGAGTTTCCTTATTTTATAGCAGGAGGCTCATGAGAAAATGTAGCTCTCAGTCGTTCAAACAAGTGAAGAAAGATCAAACACAAAGGGAAAAGATGGCTAGCAATGGAGGAGGAGTTGCGACTGTCGGAACAATCCACAGCATCTTAGATTTGCCAACCTTCAACTGTCCTCATGGTGTCCAGCCTTCTGACTTCAAGGGAAGAGACAGTTCTGGATCTTGGCCTAAGGGTTTCTGGCTTGCCATTTTTCAGTGAGTTGATTTATCTGTTGGGTTTTTTTTTTAAATTTATTTTCACCTTTGTTGCCCTTGTTGTCTTTTTATTGTTGTAGTTATTGTTGTTGTTATTGATGTCATCGTTGTTAGATTGGACAAAGAGAAATGGAGAGAGGAAGGGAAGACAGAGAGGGGGAGAGAAAGACAGACACCTGCAGACCTGCTTCACCACCTGTGAAGTGACTCCCCTGCAGGTGGGGAGCCGGGCGGGCTCCAACTGGGATCCTTAGGCCAGTCCTTGCGCTATGCGTCACGTGCGCTTAACCCACTGCTCTACTGCCCGACTCCCTGATTTAGCTGTTTTAATAAATAAATGCTACTTTAAAAAATATATTCAGTATTTTATTTTCATAAAAGAGACCAGAGCACTGCTCAATTTTAGTTTATGGTGGTGCCAGGGATTGGACCTGGGTACTTTGGGGCCTCAGGCATGAAGGTCTGTTACTACCTCCTTATTCCTGATTTAGCTTTTTTTTTTTTTGCCTCCACTGTTATCGCTGGGGCTAGGTGCCTGCACTATGAATCCACTGCTCCTGGAGACCGTTTTTCCCATTTTGTTGCCCTTGTTGTTGTGCTTATTGTAGTTGTTATTGTTATTGTTGTCATAGCTGTTGTTGTTGTTGGATAAGACAGAGAGAAATAGAGAAGGATAAGACAGAGAGGGGGAGAGAAAGATAGACACCTGCAGACCTGCTTCACTGCCTGTAAAGCGACTCCCCTGCAGGTGGGGAGCCGGGAGCTCAAACCGGGATCCTTGCTGGTCCTCGCGCTTTGCGCCATGTGCGCTTAACCCGCTGCGCTACCACCAGATTTGTTTAATTCTTACCGGAGCCCTTCCAGTAACCAGCACTGAATCTCCTGTCAGGGGTATAAACACTAAGAGGCTCTGATAACGTGTGATTGCTTAAGGGAGGCCTATCTGTACTTGCTAAACTCAGGGAGTGAATCCAATTTCCCAGCCTCAAACCCAGTCGGGTCCAGTGTGCAATGCTTTGGCGGTTGGAGTCCTGTTCCCCTGTTCTCTGAAGCGATGTCAAAGCTCTTGTTCTTCCTGCTAAGTCTGGCCTTCAGCCAACCGGCTGACTCCCCCTTCTCCTGAACATTAGCAGGAGTCTTTGCTATTTTTTTAAATTGCCACCAGGGTTAGCTTTGGGGCTTGGTGTCTGCAAGAGGGACCTGATGCTCCCAGTGTCCATTTCTTTCTTGTCTTTTACTTGATAGCACAAAAATAGATTGAGTTAGGAAGGGGGGGGTGCTGGGAGGTGGCCCTAGGTCTTCACCTGTAGGGGAGAAGCTTCATAAGCAGTTCCTGGGTTACTGCTGGGGCTCATTGCCTGCACCATACACCCATGGCTCCTGGTGACGATGTTCATTTTCTCCTTTTTTTCCTTCTTCAATTTATTGAATAAGACAGAGAGAAAGTGAGACAACTGGGAAGATAGAGAGGGAGAGAGAAAGATAGACAGTTGCAGACTTGCTTCACTGCTTGTGAACAAACTTGCTCTGCAGGTGGAGAGCTGAGGGCTCGAACCCAGGTCCGTGCACTTAGTGCTATGTGCACCTAACCAGGGGTGCCACCATCTGGCCTGTCTCTCTCTATATATGTCCCCATTTCTTTTCAACTTCTCTCTATCTATACAAAAGAAATAAAACATTTTAAAAAATGGAGGAGGGGAATCGGGTTCAGCGGGTTAAGCACACGAGGCACAAAAAGCAAGGACTGGCATAAGGATCCTGGTTTGAGCCCTGGCTCCCCACCTGCAGGGGAGTCACTTTACAGACAGTGAAGCAGGTCTGCAGGTGTCTATCTTTCTCTCTCCCTCTCTGTCTTTCCCTCATCTCTCCATTTCTCTCTGTCCTATCCAACAATAACAACAGCAATAACAACAATAATAATAACCACAACAATGATAAGACAACAGGGTAAACAAAAAAGGGGGGGAGCCTCCAGGAGCAGTGGATTCATGGTGCAGGCACCAAGCCCCAGCAATAACCCTGGAGGCAATATATATATATATATATAAAAGGAACCAATACAGTTGTAACACTACTGGGGGTGTAGCCTCATATGAAGCTTTCCCCTGCAGGTGGGGAGTTGGGGTTTGAGTCTGGGTCCCTGTGCTTGGCAGCCTGTGCACTCAGCTGGGATGAGGGTGTCATGCCGCTGCCTGGCCTCCACATCTGGAGTCTCTGGGAGGTTGGTTTCTTCGTTTAAGGTTCCCCGCATTTGGTGTTCTCCAGATCACTCTCTGTTATTCCTTTTTCTTTCTTTTAACCAGAGCATTGATCAGTTCTGGCTGAAGGTGGTGTGAGAGGCTGAATTTGGGACTTGGAAGCTTCAGGCATGAGAGGCTCTTTGTATAACCATTATGCTCTCTACCGCTGCCCTGCAGATCACTCTCGAACCGTTGTCGGCAGCTCAGATTGAACACACCCTGGACTCCAGAGTGGCTGAGGGAGGCCTTCTCACGGGAAGGGTAGCATTCCATCAGTGCTGAGGATTTGCCATGGCAGTGCCCTGATGGTGCCCTGGGCTGGGGCGGGGGTGGGGGGGTGTCTGGAGTGCTGGGCTAGCTTCGCGGGAGGGAACTCATGGCTGAACGGGAGGGAAGGCAATCCAATGTTTATTGATCAGAAAAGAATCTGCATTTATAATTTCCAGGAAGGAAGTGGCAGGGTGGAAACAAGGAAGTGACTAGGAGAGGGGGACAGAGTAGAAAAAGAGTGCGAACCAGTGGGGATTAAACCAGTGGGGATTAAACTAATGCCCTGCGGGCAAGGTGGGTCTCAGGCAAAACGATGATTATGTAAATAGACTACAACACCAAGCAATGCAGGGGAACAGAAGCAGAATTAGCCAAAGGAGAAATGGTGACCAACACTTGGAGGCTTTGACTGAACAGAAACGGGCAGATGGCGACTTGGGATTCATAGCACCTGTTGAGGCCTGCCAGTCGGGATCACAGGCAGCTCAGTCGCTCAGCCATGAACGCAGCCCCCATCGCTGCTTACGCCAAACCAGAGCTGGTGGCCATGCTGGACACTTTTCAAGGAAATGCAAGAACTTTAAGATTTTTTTCCTGAGGTCTCTGACCTCCCTGAAGAAATGCGTGTAGTTGCCAAATGATAATGAAGAAGATAGTTTAAGATTTATTTTTTTAAATATGTTTTAAAATATTTATTTATTTATTCCCTTTTGTTGCCTTGTTGTTGTTATTGATGTCGTCATTGTTGGATAGGACAGAGAGAAATGGAGAGAGGAGGGGAAGACAGAGAGAAAGACAGACACCTGCAGACCTGCTTCACCGCCTGTGAAGTGACTCCGCTGCAGGTGGGGAGCTGGGGGCTCGAACTGGGATCCTTACGCCGGTCCTTGTGCTTCGTGTCACGTGCGCTTAACCCGCTGTGCTACCACCCACCTCCCTGTTTATTTACTCATTTATTTATTGAGTAATTGATGTGTTCAGTTTCTGCATTTGGTTCTCCCTAGCTGTGTGGCTTTGGGCAAGTTGCTTGCCTTCTCTGGGCCTCGAACAAAATGAATCCCTAGGAACAAAATGAATATGATGTATTTGTTAAGATCATGTGAAAAGGATTTAGCATAGTCAATAGAATACCATGGGACCCTAATAAGCAGGTCTTTCTTTTTTTTAATATTAAAAAAAATTTCTTTTATTCCCTTTTGTTGCCCTTGTTGTTTTATTGTTGTTGTGGTTATTATTATTGTTGTTATTGATGTCATTGTTGTTGGATAGGACAGAGAGAAATGGAGAGAGGAGGGGTAGACAGAGAGGGGGAGAGAAAGACAGACACCAGCAGACCTGCTTCACTGCCTGTGAAGTGACTCCCATGCAGGTGGGGAGCTGGGGACTCGAACTGGGGTCCTTACGCCGGTCCTTGCTTCACGCCATATGCGCTTAACCCGCTGTGCTACCACCCGACTTCCAAGTAGGCCTTTCTTTCCAGTTCTGTCCTGGGTCTCTGCTTCTGCTTCCCCCCCCCCCCCTTTTTTTTTTTTTTTGCTAGAGCACTGATCAACTCTGGCTTATGGTGATGTGGGGGATTGAACAGGGGACTTCGGAGACTCAGGCATGAGACGCATAACTATTATGCTGTCTACCCCGTATCCCTAACCCTCTCTTCCTTGATTCTTTTTTTTTTAAGTATTTTTATTTATTATTGGATAGATACAGAGAAATCAAGACGGAGAGAGAGAGACAGAGAGACACCTGCAGCCCTGCTCCACCACTCGTGAAGCTTCCCCCTGCAGGTGGGGGCTGGGGGTTTGAACCCGGGTCCTTGCGCACTGTAGCGTGTGAGCTCTACCAGGTGTGCCACTGCCTGGCCCCACTCTTCCTTGATCCTTGAAAGCAAAAGGCAGAGAGACTGTTTTCTCGGGATCAGGTTTATTTAAGCCTCCTGATGGTCTGTTTACCCAGGCAATTGATAGTGTCTTACCACATCCGTGCATTTGTCTTTCTGACATGCTACAAGTGGGCCTCTGAACAGATCTCTGGCAGAAAGAGTGTTAGCTCACCCTGGGGAACCCCAGAGCTCATTGCTAACACATAGCTTCATGATGAAGACAGACTGACTATGGACTCAGACAGCATTGCTCAGGGAGTCACTACAGGTCACATCAGTGGACTTCCAACAGGTTCTCGCCAGAAATTTAGAATTATCATCCAGTTGTCATCTAGCTTCCTCATCATGGATTCCTTCATCCCCTCTCTCCATTTTTTATTATCTTTATTTATTGGCTAGAGACCATCACAAACTGAGAGGGAAAGTGGTAATAGAAAGGGAGAGAGACAGAGCAACACTGCTTCACCTCTCACAAAGTTCCTCCCTGCAGGTGGGGACCAGGGGTTCGATCCCAGGTCCTTGTGCATTATAACATGTGCGCCCAACCAGGTGCACCACCACCACTTGGCCCTGATTCTTCATTTTTATTTTTTTAAATTGTTTTATTATCTTTATTTATTGGATAGAAACAGCCAGAAATCGAGAGGGAAGGAGGAGATAGAGAGACACCTGCAGCCCTGCTTCACCACTCGCAAAGCTTTCCCCCTGCAGGTGGGGGTCAGGGGCTCGAACCCGGGTCCTTTTGCAGTGTAACCTGTCACCCAACCAGGAGCATCAGCACCACCGGCCCTGATTCTTTCATTTTCGTATCCATTCACATGTCTCTTCTTTGGATGAAGACTACAAGCTAGTTTCAGGAATATAATTGTGCACAAGCCCAGGTCAATGCTGCCTTTGTAGACAACCCAGCACAAAGGAGAACTCAACATGTCAGGAGAGGTCAGCGATTGCTCAAGGGAAGAAGTGGCTGATCAGATAGAAGGTGAACCTGAGGCCATGTCCTGTGGGAGGTCTGTGCTGAGCCCAGATGGGTAAACAGGGACCCAGCTGACCTGTACTGCTTCTCCTCTGCCCTTGGAAGGAACTGCCAGTCTCTGAGCAGGGTGCCAGGTTCCTCTGGAATCTGACCTCTACCCCATCTCTGTCCCTAGTTCTCATGCCATGTGGCCATAGCACAGGACTGACTTGCTCTCCTGTCTTTGTAAGGCTTCCCTATGCCTCAAGGGCTCTATTCTGACACTTTCTTGCATAAGGTGCCTTCTCTCTGTACTTACTAATATTCATCTTCAAGTCTAAGCTCATTGCCACCCACCAAGAAACCTTTTCAGTTCCGCACATCAGGATTCACTGCTCCGGGTTTGTTGGATCCTGTAATTGACGGTCACTGTCCATATTCATCTCCTTAGCTAGACTGTGAATCCTCTTAGAGCAGAAATCACGTCTCAGTGCATTCACACTGAGCTAGATGAATGCAGGGGTGCATCAGTGACTCAGCTAATGAAAGACTGTCAAGTATAGGTCTTCTCCCATTGTGTGAGGAGTCTTTTTGTTTGGGTGATGGTTTCTTTGGCTATGCAGAAGATTCTCTCTCTCTCTTCTTTCTTTCTTTCTTTCTTTCTTTCTTTCTTTCTTCTCTCTCTTTCTTCCTTCCTTTCTTTCTTTTCCTTTTTAAATTTTTTTTTTTTTACCAGAGCACTGCTCAGCTCTGGCTTATGGTGGTGCAGGGGATTGAACCTGGAACTTTGGAACCTCAGGTAGGAGAGTCTCTTTGCATAACCATTATGCTATCTACCCCTGCCTGCTTTCCTTATTTATTTTTCTTTTTTTAAAATTTTTATTAGTGATTTAATATTGACTTACAAAATTACATGTCAATATGGGTATAATTCCACAACATTCCCACCACCAGAGTTCTGAATCCCCAGTCCCTCCACTGCAAGCCACTGTGGTTCTCCCAAGGTTGCAGACATGGGTTATCTGTCGTCTCTACAACTCTGTCTACGTTTGTGCATAACTGCCCCCTTTTTCTTCCAGGTTCAGCCCTTTCTTCCCCTCCAAGCCACCCATGACCCAGTTACTACATCTAAATGTCCTTCCCTTTATCCTCCTCTCTCTGCGGATCCTGGTGGAGCTAGGGTTCAGAGCCTTCTTATCTTCTTCCTGCACCACTGGATCAAAATTATTTATAGGGAGCAGAAGGTGGGAGTTCTGACTTCTATAATTGCTTCTCTGCTGGACCTGGGTGTTGACAGGTGGATCCTGTTTCTCTCTTTCAAAAGAGAGAAACAACCTGTTTCTCTCTTTCCCTGGTGGGGCAGGGCTCTGGGGAGGGGAGGCTCCAGGATACATTGAGGTCTTCTGCCCAGGGAAGTGAGGATAGAGTCATGACAGTGTCTGTCAACTTTGTGTCTGGAAGGTGTGTGCAGAAGCTTTTCAATTTGATTTAGTCCCATTGGCTTATTTATTTATTTAGTCTTTCTTACAATTGGGTCTGTATCATTAAAGATTCCTCTGAAATTTAGATGGTAAAAATGGTTTGGCAATTTTAAATATTTGCTAGTTCCAGATAAATATTTATCATTTTTGTTCTATTCTCTTAAAGAAAATTGGTGGCAAACGCTAGAAGAAGAAGAAGAAGAAAGAAAATTGGTGGGATCTTGATGAGGATTGCATTAAGTCTGTATATGGCTCTAAGTAGGATGTTTATTTTGATGATGTTAATTATACCAATCCATGAGTAGGGACTATCTTTCCCTGATATATATAGTTTTTAAAAAATTTTCTTTACTTTAAAATGGAGATATTGAAAATATCATAGGATAAGAGAGGTACATTTCCATATAGTTCCCACCACCAGAACTTCATATCCCATCCCCCCAACCACTTGAAAGCTTTCCTGTTCTTTATCCCTCTGGGAGCATGAACCCAGGATCATTATGAGATGCAGAAGGTGGAAGGTCTGGCTTCTGTAATTGCTTGCCTGCTGAATATGAGTGTTAGGTAGGTCATTCCATATCCCTAGCCTGTCTCTCTCTTTTCTTAGTGGGGCAGGGCTCTGGGGAGGTGGGGGTTCCAGGACACATTTGTGGGGTCATTTGCCCAGGGAAGTCAGGTTGGCATCATGGTAGCATCTGGAAACTGGTAGCTGAAAAAGAGTTAAGATACAAAACAGAACAAACTATTGACTAATCATGAATCTAAAGGCTGGGATATTGCAGATGTAAGACTTGGGGTCTCCATTTTAGAAAAACCTAGTAGGTCTATTTTAGCTATATTCCAATGTCCTGTGGCTTTACTAGTTTTTGCCTGAGTCTGACAAATAACATGCAGGTGGACCCAAGGTTATTGTCTGGGGAGATGATGTCATAGTTGGAAAAAGGAATAGAAAGCTGGATTAGAGAAGAGAGTAGCTCCCAAATATGGGGAAAGTATATAAATATTGTTAACTGTAAACCCCATCGATTTGATCTGGGGCCCATATTCAGCGCAGGAGCCTGTGTGACCTCTGCATCCCTGTAGATCACTGTCTGTGGTCATGGCTGGAACATTCCAGGCTGCGCTAATTTCAGGACCCATCTTCCTTGAGTGGTAGAGTATGTTGTCCAACCTCCCTTCAGAGAATGGAACATTCCCTACCATTGTTGATCCACATTGAAGGCAAAGTCTTGTAGGGGCCCACAAAGGGGTCCATTATGTTGTTTCTGATGGAGATGACCAGTGACAGTGGAGAGAGGGATCTATTAGAGGTCTAGGTCCATCATGTCTGTGTGGTAATCCCAGGACTCCCTGACTAGGGCCCCAGATGATGGGGTGGCCTAGTAGTGACTAAAGAGTCAACACTGAAGTGTGCCAGTCTCTTGCCTTTATCTAGCTTTTGTAGTCCTTACTTTGTCTGACAAGGTTAGCTTTGGAGTGACTGAGGGAAGTGAAATAGGAAGTAGGTGAGGAGGGTGTCTAGTTTTAAGTAGAAATTATTTGATTAGGTACTTTATGTATCTTTTTTGGGTCTTTCTACTTGCTTGCTGCATTTATTGACTCACTGCAAACTGCTGTGTACTTTTGCTTTCAGGTATATATTTTCCTCTAACTTATGGGTACATGTGTATATAAGCCCTATCTCATGGGCCCTGGTCTATATCTTTGTTTTGAGGCTTTGTTGGCATGTGAGCCACCTGAATTGAACTAAGAAGTTCTATGAGCTAGGAACAGTCTCACTAGAGTAATGAAGCTGGTGGGTTGATATTCCATGCCTGACATCTCTGGACACAATCCGAAGTGAAACATGTCGGTGATATATATGTATTTTTTTCCCCAGAGCACTGCTCAGCTCTGACTTATGGTGGTTCAGGGAACTGAACCTAGGACCTGGGGACCTCAGGCATGAGAGTCTCTTTCCATAACCACTGTACTATCTACTCTCACCAGTATCTTTCCACATCTTTGTATCACTTTCTATAGTATGATTTCGGGCAAAGTCTTTGTTGTTAAAATCTCATTAGAGAGATTTTACTAAGATTTCAGCAGTGCCAACTTAGGTGAATCAAGTTTTTCTTGTTCTCTTCCTCTGAGCTGAAGCTAACAACAACAGAGATGGAAACTGGCGTCCATTGAAGACTTGCTCTGCACTGGGCGCTGTGCCACATCTGCATGTTTCACACATTTAATCTCCCGAGTATGTTTGCCGTGTAGTTTCAGTGTTTGTCATGCCCATTTCATTGGTGGGGCTGCTGAGGCAGAGAGAGGTGAAGTGAGTTATCCAAAGCCTGGCATATAGGTTTTAGAGGTGAGGTATGAACCACCTGACTCAGAGCTCTTCATAGGAGCAGCCAATAGCGTCTCCTTCTGCACCCTGGTGGGGGTGAACGCTTGTCTTATGCCAGAACTAGCCACTTCTGGCACTGTTCTGACCCCTCCCGCTGTAGCCTTGGCAAATACTCCCATCCCCTTTCCTTGCCGGGATTCTTCTTAAAGAAGACCAGCCATTTTCAGCAGAGACACGTTTGAAAAGGCCCAGGTTTATTTTATTGTTGAGTCAAAGAGTTTCCTTCTTCTTCATCATCTTCATCTTCCTCTCCATCTCCTCCTCCTCCTTTTCCTTCTTCTTTTTGCCTCCAGGGTTATCGCTGGGGCTGGGGCTAGATGCCGGCACTCGTGAATCCACTGCTCCTGGTGGCCATTTCCCTCCATTTTATTAAATAGGACAGAGAGAAATTGAGAGGGGAGGGACAGATAGAGAAAGACAGACACTGATAGAACTGCTAAACTGCTTGTGATGTGCCGCCCCCCCCCCCCCGCAGGTGGGAACCCAGGGGCTTGAATCTGCATCTTTGCTAGGGTCCCCGCACTTCATATTATGTGCATTTAACTGGGTGTGCCACTACCTGGCCCCTGCAGTCAGAGAGTTTGCACTGACAGTGGAGTTACTGAGACTTGATGAGCTCCACCTCAGCTCAGGAGAAAGCCCACAGCCCACTTTTCCTTCTTTTGTCACCAGCACTTTGCAATGGCAGGACTAAGCCCTGTGAGGGGTTCCTGTTGTGCCTATTTCTGAATGCACAGAGTTCTGACATGCGTGACTCGGCAGTCAGGGCCTGCACCAGCGCGGTCATCCACTTCAGAGTTGCCAGACAGTTCTTGTGAAAACATACTGGCCGATAACCCCATTTTCTGTTGTGTTTTGAACAACAACTATGTCCTACAAGTGCTGAGGGATTAGAAGAGGAGAGAAATAAGTCAGAACAGGATCATAGAGGTTACTGGGGAGAAAGTCACACGATAACACCCTTCCTCTCCACCACTACTTACGATTCTGGACGATAGCTCTGGGATTCTTATGCTTTGAATTCAGAATTCTTGAGCTACTGGGGCTTCTCTGACCAAATATAATATAGACACACTCACACATGCAGACACACACACATACATACACACATATGCACACACAGACACACAGACACACAGACAAACACAGACACATACACAGACACAAAGACACACACACACACACACATGCATATACACATACACATATGCACACACACAGACATATGAACACAGACACATACACAGACACACACAAATACACACACACAAACACAGACACATACATACACACATATGCACACACAGACACACAGACAAACACAGACACATACACAGACACACACATACACACATACATGCATATTCACATATGCACACACAGACATATAAACACAGACACATACACACATAAATACACACATAAACATACACACAGACACACAAACACAGACACATACATACATATGCACACACAGACACACAGACAAACACAGACACATACATAGACACACAAAGACACACACAGACACACAAACACAGACACATACATAGACACACAAAGACACACACAGACACACACATACATGCATATACACATATGCACACACAAAGACACTCAGACATATGAACACAGACGCACACAAATACACACATACACATACACACACGGACACATAAACACAGACACATACATACACACATATGCACACACAGACACACAGACAATCACAGACACATACATGCACACACACATGCACACACAGACACATACACATACACACATACATGCATGTACACATATGCACATACACACATGCACATACACATACACAGAGACACACACAGACATAAGAACACAGACACATACACATACACACACAGACACACAGACATATGAACACAAACACATACACAGACACACACACATACACACACACACACACATATTAGCTTGGAGGAGGATGTAAGGGCAGGATTCTGTTGACTTTCTGGGAAAGTGTCAGTCAGTAATTCTGATACTGAGGAGGTAAGAGTTGAGCATAGCATGTCGCTAGGAAAAGCCTGCTGTGAAGATTTGGAGCACCACTGGGCCCTGGCGGGAGGCACTATTTCTGTAGGGTCCTGCTTCTCCTCAATCATGACAATGGAGCCAGTGTCTCATTCTTAAACATTTATTATCATTATTATTTTAATTTTTATTTATTTTGAATAGAGAAAAATTGAGAGGGGAGAGGAAAGTAGAGAGGGAGAAAGAAAGACATGCACAGTTATGTGAGATAAGTCAGAAACAGAAAGATGGATATGGGATGATTTCATTCACAGACAGAAGTTGAAAAACAAGATCAGGGGAGTCAGGCGGTAGTGCAGCGGGTTAAGCGCAGATGGCACAAAGTGCAAGGACCGGCATAAGGATCCAGTTCAAGCCCCCGGCTCCCCATCAGCAGGGAAGTCGCTTCACAGGCGGTAAAGCGGGTCTGCAGGTGTCTGTCTTCCTCTCCCCCTCTCTGTCTTTCCCTCCTCTCTCCATTTCTCTCTGCCCTATCCAACAAGAATGACAACAGTAATAACTACAACAATAAAACAAGGGCAACAAAAGGGAATAAATAAATAAATAAATATTAAAACAAAAAAGAAAAACAAGATCAGAAGGGAAAACACTAAGCAGAACTTGGACTGGAGCTGGTGTGTTGAGCCAAAGCAGAAGACTCTGGGGTGGGTGGGTGGGAGGTTCAGGTCCTGGAATAGGATGACAGATGAGAAGCTAGAGGGAGTTGTATTGTTTTATGAAAAACCGGGAAATGTGACACATGTACAAACTATCGTATTTACTGTCACCTGTAAACCATTGAATCCTCAATAAAGAAATTTTAAAAAGAAAAAGGCATGTATAGCACTGTTTCATGACTTGTGAAGCTTTCCACTTGAAGGTGGGGACCAGGAGCTTGACACCAGGTCCTTGTTCATGATAATGTGTGCACTCAACTGGGTGGTCCTGAGCCAATCCCTGGCCCCCGGAGCCAATTTTTCAGAGTTTCCTAAGATTTTGTGATTAGCTGGATGTCTCTGGAAGCTCTTAACATCTTAGTAGACAAGGTCAGGTGGTGGTACACCTGGTTGGGCACACACATTACAATGCACAAGGACCCGGGTTCAAGTCCCCAGGTCCCCACGTGCAGGGGGAAGCTTTGCAAGTGATGGAGCAGTGTTGCAGGTATCTCTTTGTCTCTCTCCCTCTCTATCACCCTTATTGCTCTCGATTTCTGGCTGTTTCTACCCAATAATAAGTAAATACAATAAAACTATATTTTTAATATCAGTAGCCATCCCTGACATTCTCCCATTCCTAGGGTTTAAAATTGGGAGCTGGGCCTGGGCTGGTCAGGCTCCTATCGTCTCCACTGGTTTGGGTCCTTCTGGGCTTTGATTTAAATCTTACCTGTATGCATTTACACTCACAGGGATCTTAAATACCTACTTCAAATAAATATTTCAGACACATATTTTAGGATGTTTAGCTAGAGAGTAAGTTCAACATTCGAGCTTTACATTATTTGTGAAAACTATGACCAAATAAAATATATTTGTATCTCTCGTAATGGTAATGTGTACGTGTGTGTGTGTGTGTGTGTGTGTGTGTGTGTATGCACGTGGCCAAATTACTTTTTGGGAAAGAAAGAGGCAACCATCTACACATCACACACACACACACACACACACACACACACACACACACACACACAGCCTTGTATTGGTGGTTCCTTCCTTCCTAGGCCAGCACCCTGCAGTACTCAATGGACACCCACCCTGACAGTCAGGTCAGGAGGTCTATAGGCCCAGAGAGAGGCAGAAAACACTCACAGTCTCTTGCTTTGCACTTGAGAATTGTCAAAAAGTGCCCCCCTCTAATTGTCTCTCATTATTTCTCATTCTCTCTCTCACTATCTCTCTCTGTCTCTCTTTCTCTCTCTTTCCTAGCTCTATGCTGTCCAGACCCCTTTGCCCTCCACAGAATGATTGTCTTGTTTTTCTTCTGTAAAGGTTTTCAACAGAAACTTTAAAATATTATTGTTATTATTAATTCTGAGAAATTCAGCATGTATTCCAAGTGAAATCCGTATGTTTCAAATTCATTTACAGTTAAATCATCAGAAGTCATTTTGCAATCACAGTCTGGCAGCCAGGGGACCTTGGAGGCTTTTCCCCCCTGCCCTTGACTTGGAATCAGGATGAGTTGTACTATCTGGGACAAGCACACTGGACACCCCAGCAGCTGGCAGATGGAGTGAGGGCTTGGGTCTGGGTTCTATATGAGTTTCCTCTGCCATTAGCTCAGGTGCCAGCTCACCTACAGTGAACTTTGTCTTGTCACTCTATCTGCAGCTTCTCCAGCTCGAGATAGGACATTCCCCGCATGACTAGTTTTTTGGCCTCATCCCTCTAATCTTTATATTATTATTTTATTTTGTTTTACTTTTACCATAGCATTGCTCAGCTCTGGCTTAAAGTGGTGCAGGGATTGAACCAGGGACTTTAGAGCCTCACACATGACTGTCTGCTTGCATAACCATTACTCTATATCCCCTGCCCTCACGTAAACTTTAAAATAAGGATGTCAATAGTAGCATCCTCCTAGAGGCTTAGATGAAGGCTTCTATAGGGAATGTGCTTAGCATTTGGCCTAGTAAGAGCTCAGTTACCCAGTGATGGCTATTGGTTTTATACTATTGCCAGTGGATAAAAAATAGGCAATATTAAGGCACCTCATAGAACAGTCTGGGGAACTCTCAGAAAGCTCGAAGTGGACATACCCTATGACCCTGCAATTCCTCTCCTGGTGATGTATTGTAAGGAACCAAAACACACCCATCCAAAGAGATCTGTGTACACCTGTGTTTATAGCAGCACAATTTGCAATATCCAAAACCTGGAAGCAACCCAGGTATCCAACAACAGCTGAGTGGCTGAGCAAGTTGTGGTCTAGATACACAATGGAATACTACTCAGATATTAAAATTGGTGAATTCACCTTCTTCACCTCATCTTGTATGGAGTTTGAAGGAATCCTGTGAAGTGAGGTCAGCCAGAAAGAGAAGGATGGATATAGGATGATCCAACTCATAGACATAAGTTGAGAAATAACAACAGAAGGGGAAACACTAAGCAGAACTTGGACTGGAGTTGGTGTACTGCACAAAAGTAAAGGACTTTGGGGTTGGTGAAGGGTTCAGGTCCTGGAACATGATGGAAGAGGACCTAGGTGGGGGGATAGAGGTTACAGTGTTATATGGAAAACTGTGAAATGTTACACTTATACTATTTGTCAGGCCTTAAAGCCAGCTGCCCCTCTGCTCTGCTCCATTGCTGACACTATGGTCTATTTACATAATCATTGTTTTGCCTGAAAGATCCCCAGCACGTAATCCCCTCAGGGTACTGATAATTCAGTTTAAACCACTGCAACAGTTGCTAAGGATGCTTTCACCTTCCCAGCATGCCTTTTGCCTCTCTCCACCCCCTTTCCTAGCCATTTCCATTTCCGACTTGCTACTTATGGTTTTTACCCTATAAATTCTGATGCTGTTCCGGTTTTGCTCTTTTTATTTCTCTTCCGTAGAGTGTAGAGTGGGAGGTGGCTATTTTGCTAGCTGCACGTGGCCTAAACCACTGTGCTCACACCCAACTCTGGGACGTCTGTGTGAATAAAGAATTGCATTCCTGGGAGTTGGGTTGTAGCACAGCGGGTTAAGCGCAGGTGGCGCAAAGCGCAAGGACGTGTGTAAGGATCCTGGTTCAAGCCCCTGGCTCCCCACCTACAGGGGAGTCACTTCACAAGTGGTGAAGCAGGTCTGCAGGTGTCTTTCTCTCCCCCTCTCTGCCTTCACCTCTTTTCTCCATTTCTCTCTGTCCTATCCAACAATGATGACAACAATAATAACTACAACAATAAAACAAGGACAACAAAAAGGGAATAAATAAATAAATATTTTAAACAAATAATTGCATTCCTGCTCAGCCACGAGTTCCTGGTCTCTTCTCTCTCCCCCGTGACCCAACCTGACAACTATTGACTGTATTTTCCTGTTGATTGTAAACCATTTATCCCCTCACTCAATAAAGAAAAAAAATTAAATGAATGCAATGGTCACTCACAGAATAAATAAATAAATAAATAAATAAATAAATAAGACACCTCCCAGGGCTCAGATGTGGTTCTGTTTGTTTCTGCCTCTTAGTCAGCTGGCTTTCTCTTACCTGAGTTCTCTCTCTCTCTCCCTGTCTTTTACTGAAATCTCTCCTTAGCTGTGACATTCAGGTTGCATGCAAGTCTCCAGGACTCTACTGTAGAAACCACTTTATTGGAGGTGGAAGGGTGTGTGGGGGGGTGTGTCCAGCACACTTGTTGACACTGAACACAACCTTCTCAGCGTGCTGTGGTGGTGGGTGTTCACACACTCTCCCCAAAGCCCAGACTCCCACTCCCTCACCCCAATAAAGTATTTTCTTTCTTTTATTTTAATTTCTTTATTGGGGAATTAATGTTTTACATTCAACAGTAAATACAATAGTTTGTATATGCATAACATTTCCCAGTTTTCCATATAACAATACAACCCCCACTAGATCCTCTGTCATCCTTTTTGGACCTGTATTCTCCCCCCACCCCAAACCCCAGAGCCTTTTACTTTGGTGCAATATGCCATAATAAAGTATTTTCTCCATATAGAGTATAGAGTCCTAGAGACTTGCATGCAGCCTGAATGTCATGCACCGGGACCCTAACACCCCTGCCTCCCATCTGTTTCCCTCCTTTCCCAGAGTCCTTTACTTTGCTGATAACCAAAAATACATAAAGAACACACCAAACTCAGCACTAAAACAAACACTGAAAAATGGGGAGAGCAATGGAGGGAATGGGATATGGCACGCTGGTGATGGGAACTGTGTGGAAGTGTACCCCCTCTTATCCTACCATGTTGTCAATCATTTTAAAATCACCAATAATAAATTCTAAGAAAATGTTAAAAATAAAAATAGGGAGAGGAGACACTGATAGGGTTTTCACCAGATTCAAAGCATCTCCTCTTCCTCCCCCTCCACTCTTCCTATGCAAATGTCTGTTTCTCTTTGGATTTAATGGCTTTTATGTGTTTCCAGCCTGGACTTTGGCCTTGAGCTTCCAGTCTGTGTGCCAGCATTTAGTAGGACATCCATCATCCAGGACCTCTGGCTCTGCAGATCCACACCAAAGGCCACATTACCTCCTTGTGTCACCCACCTCCCTGGGCTCTAACTCTCTCTCCTGCTCAGTCCTGGTGTCAGTTAACTGCACCACTGCTCACCTAGTTGCTTAAGCCAGGAGTGGTTAGTAGTCCTCTTTTTAACTACCCTCTCTAATAAATGACCAAATCTTGCTGCTTTTTTTGACATTAGCCTCTGACAAGTGCACATTATTCCCAGTTTCCAAGCTCCATGGCTCCATTTCCTCAATGACTCTCCCTTAGCCTCTACACTCTTCTTGGCTTTTCTGGCATCCTCCATAGGCCACTGGTAGGGGCTCTTTCTGAGGGCATGATGGAGTTCAGTTGTACTTAGAAGAACCCAGAATCCTGCTACTCTTCTGTCTGGACCAAACTTCTGCATTTCAACATTATCCTGCTCCCTTCCACTGAATTCCACTCAATACCCAATTGTCAACTGTCTCTAATTTATTTACTCACCTTACTTACTCAGCAAGAGCCTTCCTGACTTTCTCTACCCTTAGATTCAAGTTTGCCTGTTTGTTTAAACTCCACAACAGCTTGCTAACTCTTGAGTGGGGATGTGCAGTCACCTCCTGAATACGCTCCAAACAGAAGTTTTGCCAACTAAACTATGGTATTTACACAGATAAAGAAGGAGGGGTGGCCCTCCATGCTCCCCTCAGCCTTCCAACGGACCAGCACACTAGCTCTGCAGGAACCTTATCCCTCTTTTTCTTCTTTAAATATTTTATTTATTTATTTATTTATGATAAATATAGGAGGAGAGAGAGAAAGAACCTGAAATCACTCTGGTATATGTGCTGCTGGGGATTGAACTCAGGACCTCATGTTTGAGAGTCCCATGCATTATCTACTGTGCCACCTCCCAGACCACTCTTCTTTTACTTTATTCCTTTTTTTTTTTTTCTTTTTCCTCCAAGGTTATCCCTGGGATCAGTACCAGCACTATGAAATCACTGGAGGATATATTTTCCATTTTATTGGATAGGACAGAGATAAATTGAGAGAGGAGGGAAGATAGAAAGGGAGAGAGACAGAGAGACATCTGCAGGCCTGCTTCACTGCTTGTGAAGCTTCCCCCCTGAAAGTGGGGAGCCAGGGGCTTGAAACCTGAGCCTCGCACAGGTGCTTGCACTTACTACTATGTGTACTTAACTGGGTATGCCACCGTCTAGACGTCTAGACGTCTAGACCCCTACCTTGTTCTTACTCACCCTGCTTATTCAGGGAGGCATGGGACACTCTGTCTAGGAATGGTGACATTTCAGGACTTCAATGAAGGCCAGGAAGGTAGCATGAAAGAGCTCTGCCAGCACTCAGTCAGGCCTTCTGACTTATTCCCCCCACCAACCAGGACAAGAGAGATTAAGAGTGGAGGACCAACTCTCAGCTCCAGCTCAGCTCTGCTTATGAGTGGTAGAGTAGGGGGCTTTCTTCCCCAGGGGGCATTAGCTCTCTTGGACACTTGCTTTCTCTGAGCCAGACCCTCAGCCCATCTATTTTGCCTTTGCCCAGTGACAGGTAAGTGAGTCTTTAGTGAGCTTGGTTTCATGAAAATAGCACCCAGCTAGAACTGGACCCTAGCTCAGTTCATAGAAAGTTGTGGTCCAGGAGTTCTGGAAGTGGCACAATGATTAGCACACACAGTACTCAATGCAAGGACCTGAATTCAATCCAACACTCCCTAACTGCAGGAGCAAAGTTTCATGAGTGGTGAAGCAGGTCTGTAGGTGTTGATCTTTCTCTCCTGCTGCCTATGTCCTCTCCCTTCTCAGTTTTTCCCTGTCCTGTCAAGTGAAAATAGAAGGAAAGGGGAGGTGTGGTTATGGACCACCAGCAGCTGTGTTTCTATCCTCTCCTCTCCTGGGTCAACTAGCAATACCAAAAGAGATCACCTGGGACTGCAACAAGACAGGACTAGAGCTGTTTCAGGAACCCACCAAATCACCAGTGAGTACAAATATGTGTAGCTAGTGGACAGAGGGGAGCCTAGGGAGAGATTAAGTGGCTGGTAACAGTCTGGCAATTTACCAGTTGAGATACCACCTTCTGTCGGGCTGAGCGTCACTGACAGGAGACAGATGACCAGGGACTCATGGTTGAGCTGTACGCAGTATCTCTTTATTCATGCAGGACGCAGCGCAATCTATACCAAGCTAGGCTAAACTAACAACTAACTAAAATGTTGTCTTTATATATACTTCCCAAGTAGGGTGTGAACAGGATGTGACACAGAGAGGGTGGAGAGAAAAGTGACTGGTGAAAATCAGGGTATGACAAAGAGAGGGGGCAGAGCAGGTGAGAATTCTACCACTAAACCACCAATGCCCTGGAGGGAAGGTGGTGGTTGTTAACAGAGGTTATGTAAATAGAATACAGTGTTATGTAAATAGAATGCAGGGGGGATTAAACCAAATGAAACAGAAGGGGTTTTTAAAGCATACCAACAACCTTCAGTCTGTTTCACCAACAAAAAGATGGCTGAAGGGAGGAGAGGACTCCCCTAAGACTCACCAAATGCAATTGTGAGTCTCCATTGCTACTGCCCTCAGAGGCTGGAGCAGCAGGGGGGAAGCCCTGTGCTGACACCAGGGGACAGAGAAGTAACCAGGAAACTCAGGAGATCTATACCTTGGTGTCCTAGCATTGGGGCTGTGAAAGTCTCTTTGCATAACCACTGGATTATCTCTGCCCCACCCTGCTTTATCTCTTGGTCAGGAGTGAGGGATCAAGCTAGGAAGCCTACTTATAGTTTCAAAGGCCTCAGACTCCCATGGCCTACAGGGAAGAAAAAGAACAAAAGAGGCTTTTAAGCCACTGTGCTCCAACTCAGGGATTAAAATAATATTGACACAACTGTCAATTTCCACAACTGTGAACCCTTTAATTACCTAATTTAGACACAAGTCAATCCAGGCAAGAGTGATCAGTAATTTGAAAAGTACTGACAGAGGAACCTCATAAAATACTATATAGAATGGTTAAACCAACAAGAAGAAATGTTAAAGAAATGAACCAGGACAAGAGTCCATCTAAAAGCCCCCCAAAGGTTGAAGCACAAAATAATGAGGTCAACATCTAAACAGTTCTTAAGGAAATAATCACAGGAGTGAGTAAAAAGTTTGAAAGAATTTTCATCAGAAATGCATAAACAACCAATGAGACTCTGGAAGAAAACACTAATAATCTTAAGGTTATTAGAGAGCTGAAAGCTGCAATAGCTGAGCTAAGAACACAACTAGCTGAACAAGCTAAAGCAGTATCAGAAAAGGGTAACAAAATAGATGAACTCCAGAAAACAGTAGAGGAGAGAGAGAATAGAATAAAAGAGGCTGAAGACAGAATTACCAAGATTGAGGACCAATTAGAGACAACTGAAAAGAAGTAAGATGTCTCAAAAAGAGATTATGAGATACTGAAAACAACAACAGAGACCTATGGGATGACTTCAAAAGAAATACTATACTCATAATTGGCTTACAAGAGGAAGAAAGAGAGGGAGGGGAAGAAAGCTTTCTCAGGGACATAATAGCTGAGAACTTCTCTACTCTAGAAAACATCAAAGAAAAAAGGTCCAAGAATCCCAGAGGGTCCCAAATAGGATAACCCGGACTTAAAGACACCAAGGCACATCATATTTAGAATGGAAAGGAATAAGGATAAACAAAGGATCCTGAAGGCTGCAAGAGAAAAACAAAGAGTCATAAACAGAAGTTGAAAAAGAAGAACAAAAAGGTAAACTCAAAACAGGATTTGACTGAATTAGGAGTAGGGCACCAAAGTAAAATCCCCGGGAATGGTGTTTAAAAAAACATTAAAAGAATAATAATTAAAAAAAACAGAAAAACAAAGAGTTACTTACAGAGGAAAAGCCATAATATTAGCAACAGACTTATCCACACAAACACTATAGGCCAGAAAAGAATGGCAAGATATCTATCCAGTGCTCAGTGAGAAAGGTTTTCAGCCAAGACTACTGTATTTTGTTAGACTGTCATTCAGGCTAGATGGAGGCATAAAAACCTTCTCAGACAAGCAACAGTTGAAAGAATCAACTATCAACAAGCCGGCCCTGAAAGATGTTATGAAAGATCCCCTATAAATAGTCAGACCATCGTAAATAGGCTATTTATCAGTACACTCTAAAAAATCTACAAGAATTACATTAAAATTTTCAATCTTTTATATTAATAAATGTCAGTGGCCTGAATTCACCTCTTAAAAGGAACAAAGTAGGAAGATGAATCAGAAAACACAACCCAACAATACGTTGTCTACAGGAAACCCACCTAACTCAACAAGACAAACACGGACTCAAAGTGAAAGTATGGAAAACTATCATACAGGTCAATGGCCCACAAAAAGGGGCAGGAACAGCTAGCTATTCTCATATCTGACAGGATAGACTTTAAAATCAATAAAATTAAATAAGATAGGGATGGCCATTACTTAATGCTTAGAGGATCAGTCAATCAAGAGCACTTAACAAAAAAAAAAAAAAAAAGGACAACAATTATCAACATCTATGCACCCAATGAAAAGCCATCTAAATACACCAAACATCTACTGAAAGAGCTACAGCAATATATTAACAGCAACACAGTCATAGTAGGGCACGTCAACATCCTACTCTGTCAACTTGACATATCATCCAGGCAGCAAATCAATAAAGACATGAGGGAGCTAAATGAGGAGATAGATAAACTAGAACTATTGGGCATTTTCAGAGTTATTCATCCCAAAAAAGTGGAGTAAACATTCTACTCAAGTCCACATGGGTCATTCTCAATGATAGTACATATGCTAGGCCACAAAAACAGCATCAGCAAATTCAAGAGCACTGAAATCATCCCAAGCATCTTTAAGACTACAGTGGAATTAAACTAACACTTCACAATCAACAAAAGAATAGTAGTAGTCCCAAAATGTGGAAGCTCAACAGTACACTTTTTAACAACTACTGGGACAAAGAGGAAATAAAGGGAGAAATCAAACTGTTTCAAGAGTTCAGTGAAAATGAAGACACTGGTGGTAGGAATTGTGTGGAGTTGTACCCCTCTTATCCTATAGTTTTGTCAATGTTTCCTTTTTATAAATAAAAAATAAATAAATCAAAGAAAGTGAAGACACAAGCTATCAAAATATTTGGGACACAGCTAAGGCAGTACTGAGAGGGAAGTTCGTAGCCATACAAGCACACATTAGTAAACAAGAAAAAGCACAAATAAACAGCCTGATTGCACACCTTAAAGACCTAGAAGAAGAAGAACAAAGGAAACCTAAAGCAACCAGAAGGACAGAAATCACTAAAGTTAGGGCATAAAAAAATAACATTGAAAATAAGAAAACCATACAAAAGATCAATGAAAGTAAATGTTGGTTCTTCAAAAAAGTGAACAATATTGACAAATCTATAGCCAGACTCACAAAACAAAAGAGGGAGAAGACCCAAATAAATTGGATAGTAAATGAAAGAGGAGATGTCACAACAGACACCGCAGAAATTCAACATGTCATGCGAGACTTTTATGAACAACTGTATGCCACCAAGCTAGAGAACCTGGAAGAAATGGACAATTTCCTAGATCCCTAAGAACTTCCAAAATTAAATAAAGAGGAACTAGATAATATGAACAGGCCCACCACAGCTAATGAAATTGAAACAGTTATCAAAAACCTTCCCAAGAATAAAAGTCCTGGACCAGATGGTTTTACAAATGAATTCTACAAAACCTTCAAGGAAGAACTAATACCTCTTCTTTTAAAAATCTTTCAGAAGATTGAAGACACTGGAATACTCCCTTCCAGCTTCTATGTAGCCAACATCACTTTGATATCAAAGTCAGACAGGGACACAACCAAAAAAGAAAACTACAGACCAATATCTCTGATGAACATAGATGCTAAAATATTGAACAAAATTCTAGCCAACCGGATACAGCAGTATATTAAAAGGATTGTTCATCATGACCAAGTGGGGTTTATCCCAGGCATGCAAAATTGGTTTAATATACGTAAATCAATCAAAGTGATCCACCACATCAATCAAAGCAAGACCAAAACCACATGGTCATATCAATAGATGCAGAGAAAGCCTTTGACAAAATACAACATCCCTTTATGATCAAAACACTATAAAAATGGGAATAGAAAATAGAAAGAAAGGAAGGAAGGAAGGAAGGAAGGAAGGAAAGAAGGAAGGAAGGAAGGAAGGAGAAAAAGTGGCTGCCAGGAGCAGTGGTTTTGCAGTGCTGGCACAGAGCCCCAACAATAATCCTGGAGAAAAAAAAGAGAGGGCCAGGCAGCGGTGCACTGGGTTAAGTGCACATAATACTAAGCACAAGGATCCATGCAGGAATCTGGGTTGGAGCCCTGGCTCCCCACCTGCAGGACAGATGCTTCACAAGTGATGAAGCAGGTCTACAGGTCTCTCTCTCTCTCTCTCTCTCTCTCTCTCTCAACCCTCCCCTCTCAATTTCTCTCTGTCATATGCAATAAAACGGGGAGGGGGAAGAACAAAAAGCCTGCCAGGAGCAGTGTTTTCATAATGCTAGCACAGAGCTCCAGTGATAACCCTGGAGGCAGAAACAAACAACAAAAAAGATATTAGCACATGCGAAGCATGCTGGGAACTATATGATGACCTCAGCATGACTGGAGATGTAGATGAACATGGTGGGAGATGGGAGCTCCAGCCTGAAGGACTAGGGTGGAGGTTACGAAAACTTGGGCGCTCTTCCTGCAGGGCAGTGAGGCCTAAGAAGAGTGAGTCTGCCACTAGGAGTTCTCTAGTCCACTTCACACCATCCCTTCTCCTCTGAAGCCATTCCTTTTTTTTTTCTCCCTCCCTCCTTCCCTTCCTTCTTTCCTTCCATGCTTCCTTCCTTGCTCCCTCCCTCTCTTCCTCCTTTCCTCCTTTCCTTCCCTCCTTCTTCTCTTCCTTCACCCCTTCTCTTTCTATCCCTTTCTTTCTTTCTTTCTCTCTTTCTTTCTTTCTTTCTTTCTTTCTTTCTTTCTTTCTTTCTTTCTTTCTTTCTTTCCTTCTCATTCCCTCAAAGTGACTTCAAGAATTTACATGTGTACAAGAACACCTATAGTTCAGAAACCTTTCTGGAAAAAAAAAAAAAACCCACAAAAGCCTAAAACTCAAACAAGTCAGAGACCTGGCAATTTCAGCTCTTAGAGGCCAGGGATTGGGAGAAGTAACAGGCCTAGGCAGGCGCCCAGCTCTAGAAGGGTTGGGAGGGACCCCAGGCATGACCAGAGCTATCTGGGCTCAGGCTGTGGAGACCAGCCCCTGCACTCTCTTTTCAGCAGGTGGGGGTGGGGGAAAGGAATGGCAGAGCAAGTATTTGTCACGAGAAGAACTCTTGGATGGCCTCAGAAGTTGCAGATCGTTAAGAGATATGATGCATCGCTGATGTCTCCCAGTGGGTGAGTGTTTCTGAGGCTGCTGGGAAGGTGGTGTTCACACATCAGAGGCCTGGCTCTGTCATCACTGGGGCACCCGCAGGACCCAGGGACAGGAGTCTGTGTCTGCTCAGTACTGCCTCCTGGGCCTGCCCTCCTTGGGGGCAGGTGGCCCGGGGGAGCACAGAGAAAGTGACTCTAAAGCAAGACAGACCTGAGGAGAAGGCCAGCCCCTGACAATGCCCTTGGGAAGCACCTTAGCTTCTCTGAGCCTCAGGGCTATCAAGGCGAGAGGGGGGCCCAGTGGTGGTGCACCTGGTTGAGCACTCACATTACAGTGCGCAAAGACCTGGGTTCAAGCCCCTGGTCCCCACCTGCAGGGGGAAAGCTTCATGAGTGGTGAAGCAGGGCTGCAGGTGTCTCTTGGTCTCTCTCCCTCTCTATCTCCTGCTTTCTCTCTATTCCCATCCAATAACACATAAATAAAAATATTAAAATTAAAAAAAGAACATGGGAGAGATTCCTGGTACCTGCGCTGCCTCCCCCCCTGGGTAAATGTTCTTTTAGAAAGTGGGATCTCAGGTGGGGGAGGTAGCATATGGATTATGCAGCTGTCTAGGGTATGGTGCAGTGGATAAGGCATTGGACTCTCCAGCGTGAGATCCTGAGTTCGATCTCAGCAGCACATATACCAGAGTGATGTCTGGTTCTTTCTCTCTCTCCTCCTGTCTTTCACATTAATAAATAAATAAAATCCTTTAAAAACATATTTATTTATTTCCTTTTGTTGCTCTTGTTGTTTTATTGTTCTTATTATTGATGTTATTGTTGTTGGATAGGACAGAGAGAAATGGAGAGAGGAGGGGAAGACAGAGAAGGGGAGAGAAAGACAGACACCTGCAGACTGGCTTCACTGCCTGTGAAGTGACTCCCCTGCAGGTGGGGAGCCGGGGGCTCGAACCTGGGTCCTTGCACTTTGTGCCACCTGTGTTTAACCGGCTGCACTTCCACTGGACTCCCATAAAATATATTTTTTAAAAGGACTATTAAGAAAAAAATCTCAGGCCCGAGGCAGACAAATCCCAGGTTAAATCCCCAGCACCACCATAAGCCAGAATTGAGCAGTGCTCTCGGCGGGGGGACGGAGAAGCTGAAGTCACAGCTCTTGAAGGACCACAAGGCCGTCAGTCTGGGGTGGCTCAGAAGGAGAGGTTCTGACTGGACAGAGCAAAGAGGCTAAGCATAGCTTCCTCGCTCTCTACCCTTTATTCCCTCCCCTAGTCAACTATTTAGTGAGCACCATTTATGAGCTAGGAGCTGGCAAGTCCCAGAAAAATGTTACAGTCCTCAAAACACTTTTCTAGTGGCTTTCTTGCACATAAACAGTATTGCTGTGTGTCTCTGGATAAAAGCTCAGATAAGGAATGAGAGAGGATCGTAGGTGTAGGTGGGGTGTTGGGTCCTGTGCAGAGAGGAGAAGGCCTCTCTGAGAAGGTGGCTTTTGATCCCAGAAGGAAGGAAGGGAGGGTGGGGGACCCAGCATTGTTGGGCTTCCCCTGGGACCTGGTGTTGAGTGCTTCAGTGGCTGGGCCAGCACCCTGGCTGGGGAGCTGGGCAGGCAGGTCAGGGGAATCAGCTCTGCCCGCTGGTCTGCCCCGCAGCTGGCCAAGAGGGTGTTTGCAGAAGGAAGGGTGGGGCTTTAGTTGATTGGGGTCCATGTGCTCTGGCCCTGGCTTGAAGGGAACCTGGCTGGGGGCCCAGGGCTGGGGGTGTGTGTGCTGCTGATTCTTGGTCTCCTTACAAGGGGGATGGGCCTGCTTGCTCTCCACCCCGGCTCTGGCAGTCAGCTCTGGGCCTCAGGCCACAGCACAGGCAAGTCCAGTCTCTGGTTTCAGGAGGAGCATCTGGAAGTGGGGCATTGCTGTGGTCCATGAGACAGTGAGAACACTGGGGGCAGGGCTTAAGACAATGTCTTTTTTTTTTATACCGCAGCACTGCTCAGCTCTGGCTAATGGTGGTCCGGGGATGGAACCAGGGACTTTATAGCCTCAGGTATGAGAGTGTCTTTGCAAAAACACTAGCGGGTCAGGCGGTAGCGCAGCGGATAAGCACACATGGTGCGAAGTGCAAGGACCAGTGTAAAGATCCCAGTTCGAGCTTCCGGCTCCCCACCTGCAGGGGAGTCACTTCACAAGCGGTGAAGCAGGTCTGCAGGTGTCTGTCTTTCTGTCCCCTTCTCTGTCTTCCCCTCCTCTCTCCATTTCTCTTTGTCCTATCCAACAATGATATCAATAACAATGATAATAACCATAACAATGATAAAACAACAAGGGCAACAAAAGGGGAAAAATGGCCTCCAGGAGCCGTGGGGATTCGTGGCGCAGGCACAGAGCCCCAGAGATAACCCTGGAGGCGATATATATGTGACTATTACACTATACCCTGTCAAATTTTCTTTTTGTTGTTGTTGTTGGCTCCAGGGCGCCACCATCCAGGGTGACATTTTTGGATAGGAAGAGCAAGACAGAGACAGAAAGAGGGAAATAGGGGCCAGGAAATGGCATACTTTATTAAGCACACATCATTCTAAGCACAAGGACCGGAGAAAGGATTCAGGTTTGAGCCCCTGGCTCTCCACCTGCAGAGAGGAGGCTTTACATGCTACAAAGCAGGTCTGCAGGTATCTCTCTTTCTTTCTATCTCCCTCTCCTCTCTCAATTTCTCTCTGTCTTGTCCAATAAAATGGGAAAAATGGCCTCCAGGAGCAGTGGGCTCATAGTGCTGGCACGAAACCCCAGAGATAACCCTGAAGGCAAAAAAGAAAAAGAAAGGAAGGAAGGAAGGAAGGAAGGAAGGAAGGAAGGAAGGAAGGAAGCAAAGGGGAAAGAGAGGGAAATCCAGCACAGTTTCTCAGTGTGGTGGAGGGGGCAGCCTCAAACCTGAGTCTTACACACGGCAAAGCAGCACACAGCACACACTGTGCATGAGGGCTACTTTGTTGGCCTGGGTATTCTCCTGCTATGCCTCTCTTAATATCTGGGAAAGGAAATAGTAAGGAAGATAAGAGAATTATTTATGGGGTGGAAGAGATATAGGGGCTGGGCTGGTGGAAGGGAGGAGTGAGGGAAGGAGACAGAGAGCGCTTGGGCTGGCGAAAATCCTTCCATTATCATTCATACTTGGTTTTCTCTTGCTTTCTTTTTTCAAAATTTTTTTTATTTACTTCTTGGATAGCGACAGTCAAAAATCGAGAGGGAAGGAAAGGGAGACAAGAGGATGAGAGGCACCTGCAGCCCCTTTTCACCACTCACAAGGCTTTCCCCTACAGGTGGGGACTAGGATCTGGAGCCCAGGTCCTCATGCACTGTCACATGTGCGTCACTGCCCGGCCCCACATTCATTTTCCTGTAGCAAGAATGTGCTAAAAAACCCTCTATAGCAAGGGCTGGACTAGCAAGCAGTGTGTTCTTAGAGGACTGACGGATGACTGGTGTCCTGAAAGCTGAGCAGCGGAGTCTACGTGCGGTGCAGGTGCTGTGAACATGCCAGGAACAAATACTCAGGGTTCCATGGCTGAGGTTCTGGGTGGGGCAGCCAGGAAGAGAGATCAGCCAGGAGAGCTCAGGTACAGCCTGGGTGATGCCCCAGGCTCTGTACCTCATACTGCACATGCTGAAGTGACCCTGGAGGGTGCTCTGCCTGGGGCTCAAATAAAAAAATAAATAATTCTTTAAAAATAAACCTGACAGTCTGGAGTATGGATCCACCTGCAAATGCCCATGTTCAGCGGGGAAGCAATGACAGAAGCCAGACCTTCCACCTTCTGCATCCCACAATGACCCTGGGTCCATGCTCCCAGAGGGATAGAGAATAGGAAAGCTGTCAGGGGAGGGGATGGGATATGGAGTTCTGGTGGTGGGAACTGTGTGGAGTTGTATCCCTCTTATCCTATGGTTTAGTCAGTGTTTCCTTTTTTTAAAATTTACATGCGACAGTAAATACGATAGTTTGTACATGAATAACATTTCCCAGTTTTCAACATAACAATACAACCCCCCACTAGGTCCTCTGTCATCCTTTTCCAGGACTTGTATTCTCCGCCCCCCCCCCCCCACACACACCCCAGAGTCTTTTACTTTGGTGCAATACACCAACTCCAGTTGAGGTTCTACTTGTGTTTTCTTTTCTGATCTTGTTTTTCAACCTCGTTTTTTTTTTTTTTTATCTTTATTTATCTGTTGGAAAGAGACAGCCAGAAATTGAAAGGAGGAGGGAAATCAGAGAGTGAGAGAGACAGAGAGACACCTGCAGACTTGCTTCACCATTCGCAAAGCTTTCCCCCTGCAGGTGGGGACCGCAGGCTCGAACCTGGATCCTTGTGCACTGTAGCATGTGCGCTCAAATAGATGCGCCACCACCTGGCCCCTGTTTTTCAACTTCTGCCTGAGAGTGAGATCACACCATATTCTGTTTCTGACTTATTTCACTTAACATGATTTTTTCAAGGTCCATCAAAGATCAACTGAAAAAGGTGAAGTCATCATTTTTTTAGCTGAGTAGTATTCCATTGTGTATATATACCACAACTTGCTCAGCCACTCATCTGATGTTGGACATCTGGCTTGCTTCCAGGTTTTGGCGATTACAATTTGTGCTGCTAAGAACATATGTGTACACAGATCTTTTTAGATGGGTGTTTTGGGTTCCTTAGGATCTATCCCTAGGAGAGGAATTGCAGGATTATAGGGTAGGTCCATTTCTAGCCTTCTGAGAGTTTTCCAGGCTGCTCTCCACAGAGGTTGGACCAATTTACATTCCTACCAGCAGTGCAGGAGGGTTCCTTTGACCCCACAACCTCTCCAGCATTTGCTGCTGTTACCTTTTCTGATGTATGGCATTCTCACAGGAGTGAAGTGGTACCTCACTGTTGTCTTTATTTGCATCTCTCTGTCAATCAACGACTTGGAGCATTTTTTCATGTGTTTCTCGGCCTTTTGGATCTCTTCTGTGGTGAATATTCTGTCCATGTCCTCTCCCCATTTTTGGATGGGGTTATTTGTTTTTTTGTGATTGAGGTTGGCAAGCTCTTTAAATATTTTGGTTATTAAACTCTTGTCTGATGTATGGCATGTAAAGATCTTCTCCCATTGTGTGAGGGGTCTCTTGGTTTGGGTAGTGGTTTCTTTTGTTCTTCAGAAGCTTTTTAATTTGATGTAGTTCCATAGGTTTATACTTGCCTGAGTCTTCTTTGTAATTGGATTTGTTTTATTGAAGTGTCTTTAAAATGTATGTGGAAAAGAGTTCTGCCAATATTTTCCTCTAAGTATCTGATAGTTTGTGGTCTAACTTCCCAGTCCTTGATCCACTTGGAATTTATTTTTGTATTTGGTGAAATCTAGTGGTTCAGTTTCATTCTTCCCCATGTTTCAACCCATTGTTTTCCAATACCACTTATTGAAGAGCCTCTTCTTTCCCCATTGAATAGTCTGGGCCCCTTTGTCAAAGATTAGATGTCCATAGGTGTGGGGACTTACTTCTGGGCTCTCAAGTCTATTCCACTGGTCAATGTGTCTATTAACTTCCAGTTCCAAGCAGTTTTGATGACAATGGCCCTAAAATCCAGTTTGAGATCTGTGAGTGTGATGCCTCCAATTCTGTTCTTTCTTTCAAGATTGTTTTGGAAATTCTAGGTCTTTTCTGGTTCCACATAAACATTTGTAGCATTTGTTCTATTTTCCAAAAAAAATGTGGTTGAGATTTTGATGGTGATAACATTAAATTTGTATATGGATCTAGGTAGTATATTCATTTTGATCATGTTAATTCTTCTAACCATGAACATGGAATATCTTTCCACTTCTTTGTGTCTTTTTCAGTTCCTTGAGTAGTGACTCATAATTTTCTCTACTTCTTTGGTTAGGTTTATTCCTAGATATGTTATTGTTTTTGCTGCTATAGTAACAGGAATTGATTTCTGGACTTCAACTTCTTCTAAATTAGTGTTTGAGGAATGCCACTGACTTTTGAATGTTAATTTTGTAGCCTGACACCTTACTGTATTGCCTGATGATTTCCAAAAGCTTCTTGCTGGATTCTTTAGGTTTTTCTATGTATACTATCAAGTCATCTGCTAATAGGGAGAGTTTGACTTCTTCTCTTCCAATCTATATACCTTTAATTCCTTGCTCCTACCTGACTGCTATGGCAAGAACTTCTAACACTATGTTGAATAGTAATGGTGATAGTGGGCAGCCCTCTCTAGTACCTGATCTGAGGGGAAATGCTTCCAGTTTTTCACTACTAAGAATGATGTTGGCTGTAGGTGTGCTATATATAGACTCCACTATCTTCAAGAATTTTCCATCTATTCCCATTTTTTGTAGTGTTTTGATCATAAAGGGATGTTGTATTTTGTCAAAAGATTTCTATGCATTTGTTGATATGACCATGTGGTTTTGGTCTTGCTTTGATTGATGTGGTGGATCACGTTGATTGATTTACATATATTAAACCTACCTTGCATCCCTGGGATAAACCCCACTTGGTCATGATGAACAATCTTTTGAATATACTGCTGTATCCGATTGGCTAGAATTTTGTTCAGTATTTTAGTGTCTATGCTCATCAGAGATAATGGTCTGTAGTTTTCTTTTTTTGGTTGTGTCCCTGTCTGCTTTTGGTATCAAAGTGATGTTGGCTTCATAGAAGCTGGAAGGAAGTATTCTAGTGTCTTTAATTTTCTGGAAGACTTTTAAAAGAAGAGGTATTAACTCTTCCTTGAAGGTTTTGTAGAATTCATTTGTAAAACCATCTGGTCCAGGACTTTTATTCTTGGGAAGGTTTTTGATAACTGTTTCCATTTCATTAGCTGTGATGGGCCTGTTCATATTATCTAGTTCCTCTTTAATTTTGGAAGTTCTTAGGTATCTAGGAAATTGTCCATTTCTTCCAGGTTCTCCAGCTTGGTGGCATATAGTTGTTCATAGAAGCTTCGCATGGTATGTTGAATTTCTGCAGTGTGTGTTGTGATATCTCCTGTTTCATTTATGATCTTCTTGCTTTTTTGTTTTGTGTGTCTGGCTAAAGATTTGTCAGTTTTGTTCACTCTTTCGAAGAACCAACATTTACTTTCATTGATCTTTTGTATGGTTTTCTTATTTTCAATGTTATTTTTTTTCTGCCCTAACTTTAGTTATTTCTGGTTGCTTTAGGGTTCCACTGTTCTTCTTCTAGGTCTTTAAAGTGTGCTTTCAGGCTGTTTATTTGTGCTTTTTCTTGTTTCTTAATGTGTATGGCTATGAACTTTCCTCTCAGTATTGCCTTATTTATGTCCCAAATATTTTGATAGCTTGTGTCTTCATTTTCATTGAACTCTAGAAACATTTTGATTTCTTCCTTTATTTCCTGCTTGAACCAGTGGTTGTTAAATAGTGTACTGTTGACCTTCCACATTTTGCGACTATTACTAATCTTTTGTTGATTGTTAAGTATTAGTTTAATTCCACTGTGGTCTGAGAAGATGCTTGGGATGATTTCAATGATCTTGAATTTGCTGATGCTGTCTTTGTGGCCTAACATATGGTCTATCCTTGAGAATGACCCATGTGGACTTGTGGAGAATGTGTATTCCAGTTTCTTGGGGTGAATGATTCTGAAAATGTCCAAGATAGATAAACTACTTCTAGTTTATCTATCTCCTCATTTAGCTCCCTCATATCTTTATTGATTTTCAGCCTGGATGATATGTAAAGTTGAGAGAGTGGGGTGGTGAAGCCCCCTACTATGACTGTGATGCTGTTAATATATTGTTGTATCTCTTTCAGTAGATGTTTGATGTATTTAGATGGCTTCTCATTGGGTGCATACATGTTGGTAATTGTTACGTCCTCTTGATTGACTGATCCTCTGAGCATTAAAGTGTCCATCTCTATCTTTTTAAATTTTATTTATTTTAAAGTCTATCTTGTCAGATAGGAGAATAGCTGTTCCTGCCCTTTTTTTGTGGCCTATTGGCTTGTATGATAGTTTTCCATCCTTTCAATTTGAATCTGTTCTGTAGTTTTCTTGTTGAGTTAGGTGGGTTTCCTGTATACAGCATATTGTTGGAATGTATTTTGTGATCCATCTTCCTACTCTGTGCCTTTTAATAGGTGAATTCAGGCCATTGACATTTATTGAAATCAAAGATTGAAGATATTTTAACACCATTCTTGTAGATTTTTAGAGTGTTCTGATAGATGGCATATTTATGGTGGTCTGACTGTTTATAGACCTTTCAGAATTTCTTTCAGGCCCAGCTTGGTCATAGTTGATTCTTTCAACTGTTGGTTGTCTGAGAAGGTTCTTATGCCTCCATCTAGCCTGAATGACTGTCTAGCAGGATACAGTAGTCTTGGTTGAAAACCTTTCTCACTGAGCACTGGATAGTTATCTTGCCATTCTCTTCTGGCCTGTAGTGTTTGTGTGGATAAGTCTGCTGCTAATATTATGGGTTTTCCTCTGTAGGTGACTCTTTGTTTTTCTCTTGCAGCCTTCAGGATCCTTTGTTTATCCTTATTCCATTCCATTCTAAGTATGATGTTCCTTGGTGTCTTTAAGTCTAGGTTATTCTGTTTGGGACCCTCTGGGATTCTTGAACCTTTTTGTCTTTGATGTTTTCTAGAGTAGAGAAGTTCTCAGCTATTATGTCCCTGAGAAAGCTTTCTTCCCCTCCCTCTCTTTCTTCCTCTTGTAAGCCGATTATGAGTATAGTATTTCTTTTGAAGTCATCCCATAGGTCTCTGTTGTTGTTTTCAGTATCTCTTAATGTCTTTTTGAGATCTCTTACTTCTTTTTCAGTTGTCCCTAATTCATCCTTGATCTTGCTAATTCTGTCTTCAGCCTCATTTATTCTATTCTCTCTCCCCTCTTCTGTTTTCTGGAGCTCATCTATTTTGTTACACTGTTCTGATACTGCTTTAGCTTGTTCAGCTAGTTGTATTCTTAACTCAGCTATTTCAGCTTTCAGCTCTCTAATAACCTTGAGATAATTGGTGTTTTCTTCCAGAATCTCACTTGTTGTTTCTGCATATCTGATGACAATTCTTTCAAATTCTTTTCTCACTCCTCTTATTATTTCCTTAACTAGTGCATGGATGCTGACCTCATTATTTTGTGCTTCAACTTTTGAGGGACTCTTGTCTTGGTTCATTTCTTTAACATTTCTTCTTGTTTGTCTAACCATTCTTTTATTATTATTTTTTTATTTTTTATTTAAGAAAGGATAAATTATCAAAACCATAGGGTAGGAGGGGTACAACTCCACACAATTCCCACCACCCAATATCCATATCCCACCCCCTCCCCTGATAGCTTTCCTACTCTCTATCCCTCTGGGAGCATGGACCCAGGGTCATTGTGGGTTATAGAAGGTGGAAGGTCTGGCTTCTTTAATTGCTTGCCCGCTGAACACGGGCATTAACTGGTCTGTCCATACTCCCAGTCTGCCTCTCTCTTTCCCTAGTAGGGTGGGTCTCTGGGGAAGCAGAGCTCCAGGACACATTGGTGGGGTCTTCAGTCCAAGGAAGCCTGGCCGGCATCCTGATGACATCTGGAACCTGGTGACTGAAAAGAGAGTTAACATACAAAGCCAAACAAATTGTTGAGCAATCATGGACCCAAAGCTTGGAATAGTGGAGAGGAAGTGTTAGGGGTACTCACTGCAAACTCTAGTGTACTTCTGCTTTCAGGTATATATTTTGCTGTAGTTTATGGATACATGTGAACATATTCTCTCTCTCACAGAAACTGGTGTATATCTAGGTTTTGGGACTTTGTTAGAAAGTGAGCCACCTGAGATGGAATTAGAGTGTACTATGAAAGGAAAGGTCTCACCCGAGTAATGAAGCTGAAGAGTTGTCATTCCACACGTGAATTATCTGGACACAGTCTGAAGTGAAGCATGTTGAGGTGGCCATCGTTGCATTGATTAGGTTGTGATTGGCAGATGCAATATTATTTGATATGGATTGGGAGAGGCATGCAGGAAAGTGGGTCCTATCCAAGGGTTCCAGGACTGGGGGAAGTAGAGGCTCTATAGTGGAGATGTGAGGTTCCTGCTGTCTTAGGGTTCAAAAAGACAATGGATAGTTAATGTTATCATCACATTATTTGGTCATTGGGTTAACTTTGAAAAGTCCTTTTGTTAGGGTTTGCTGTACAGTACCCAGTATCTTGTATATAGCTGTGCTATTGGTTGCTTCTACTTGGTCTAGGCTTTTGAGAGAGTCCGCCAATCAAATAAACAGCCTATATATTAAAAAGATTCAGTCTGTGTTTTAAAAAACTTCGAGACATACAATTAATTTTCCCCCTTTCATATTACTTAACTAGTGATTTATATGACTACATTTTATTAGGAGTGTACATAAACACCATTCCCACCACCAAAAGACTGTGACCCATCCCTCCCACCCACTCCCACCCCCCATTGGCCCAGGAAGCTGCATGTCTACCCCTCACCACAGGGCTTTTACTTTGGTGCCCTACTTACAATTTGGTCAGGTCCTGCTTTTAGTTTCCCTTTCAGATCTTCTTCCTCAACTTCTGTTGATGAGTGGGATCATCCCATACTCATCTTTATCTTTTTGACTTAACTCACTTAACATAATTCCTTCTAGCTCTGTCCAAGATGGGTCAGAGAAGGTGTGTTCTTGATAGCTGCATAGTATTCCATTGTGTATATATACCACAGCTTTCTCAGCCACTCATCTGTTGTTGGGCACCTGGGTTGCTTCCAGGTTTTAACTATTATGAATTGTGCTGCTATGAACATAGGAGTACACACCTCTTTTTGGTTGGGTGTTATGGAGTCCTTGGGGTATAGTCCCAGGAGAGGAATTACTGGATCATATGGAAGGTCCATGTCTAGCCTTGTGAGAGTTTTCCAGACTGCTCTACACAGAGGCTGGACCAATTTACATTCCCACCAGCAATGTCCCCACAACCTCTCTAGCATTTGTTGCTGCTGTCCTTTTTGATGTATGCCATTCTTAAAGGAATGAGGTGGTATCTTAGTGTTGTCTTAATTTGCATTTCTCTGACAATCAGTGACCTAGAGCAGTTTTTCATATGTTTATTAGCCTTTTGGATCTCCTCTGAGGTGAATGTTTTGTTAATATCCTCTGACCATTTTTGGATGGGGTCATTTGCTTTTTTGGTGCTAAGTTTGCTGAGCTCTTTATATATTTTGGTGATTGGTTTCTTGTCTGTTGTATGGCATGTGAAGATCTTCTCCCATTCTGTGAGGGGTCTCTTTGTTTGTTTAATAGTTTCTTTGGCTGTGCAGAAACTTTTCAATTGGATGTAGTCCCATTGGTTTGTGTCTGCTTTAGTCTTCCTTGCAATTGGGTTTGACTCATCAAAGATGTCCTTGAGGCGTAGGTGGGAAAGTGTTTTACCAATGTTTTCCTCTAAGTATTTGATTGTTTCTGGTGTGACATCTAGGTCTTTGATCCATTTGGAGTTGATTTTTGTTTCTGGTGAGATAAAGTGGTTCAATTTCATTGTTCCGCATGTTACAACCCAGTTTTCCCAGCACCATTTATTGAAGAAAGCCTTCTTCTTCCATTTAATCCTTTGGGCCCCCTTATCAAAGATTAGACGTCCATAGGTGTGGGGATTTATTTCTGGGCTTTCAATTCTGTTCCACTGGTCTGTGTGCCTATTTTTGTCCCAGTACCAGGCTGTTTTGATGATGATGGCTTTATAATATAGTTTAAGGTCTGGGAGTGTGATGCCTCCATTTCTGTTTCTTTTCCTCAAGATGGTTTTGGCAATTCTAGGTGTTTTAAGGTTCCAGATAAATGATTGTAGTTTTGTTCTATTTTCTTAAAGAAGCTTGGTGGAACTTTGATGGGTATCCCATTAAATTTGTATATGGCTCTGGGGAGAATATTCATTTTAATGATATTTATTCTTCTGATCCATGAGCGTGGGATGTCTTTCCATTTCTTGGTATCAGTTTCTATTTCCTTGAGTAGCGACTCATAGTTTTTAGTATACAAGTCTTTCACTTCTTTGGTCAACTTTATTCCTAGGTATTTAATTGATTTTGCAGAAACAGTAAAGGGGAGTGATTTCTGGATGTCTTCTTCTTCAGATTTAGTGTTTGCATAAAGAAATGCCACTGATTTTTGTACATTGGTTTTGTAGCCTGATACCTTGCTATATTGCCTAATAACTTCCAGTAGTTTTCTGCTGGATTCTTTAGGTTTTTCTATGTATACTATCATATCTTCTGAAAATAGTGAGAGCTTGACTTCTTCCCTTCCAATCTGTATTCCTTTAATATATTTCTCTTGCCTGATCGCTATGGCAAGAACTTCCAATACTATGTTGAATAGTAACAGTGACAATGGACAGCCCTGTCTAGTCCCCGATCTGAGGGGGAATGCTTTCAGCTTCTGTCCATTGAGTATGATGTTGGCTGTAGGTTTGCTATATATAGACTCCACTATCTTGAGGAATTTCCCATCTATTCCCATTTTTTGTAGAGTTTTGAGCATGAATGGGTGTTGGATTTTGTCAAAGGCTTTCTCTGCATCTATTGAAATAATCATGTGGTTTTTGGCTTTGCTTTTATTGATGTGGTGAATGACATTGATTGACTTACAGATGTTGAACCAGCTTTGCATTCCTGGGATGAATCCCACTTGGTCATGATGAACAATATTTTTGATATGTTGCTGTATCCGGTTGGCCAAGATCTTGTTCAATATTTTGGCATCTATGTTCATCAGAGATATTGGTCTATAGTTTTCCTTTTTTGTTCTGTCCCTACCAGCTTTTTATCAGGATGATGTTGGCTTCATAGAAGGTGGAAGGGAGTATTCCTGTTTCTTCAATCTTATGGAAAAGCTTAAGAAATATGGGTGCTAACTGCTTCCTGAAAGTTTTGTAGAATTCATTTGTGAAGCCATCTGGTCCAGGACTTTTGTTGTTGGGGAGATTCTTAATAACGGTTTCAATTTCTTTGTCTGTGATTGGTGCATTTAGATTTTGTAGTTCTTCTTGGTTCAGTTTTGGAAGGGCATATGCTTCTAGGAATTGTTCCATTTCTTCCAGAAAATGGAACAATTGGTGGCATATAATTCTTCATAGAAGTTTCTCAGGATTCTCTGGATTTCTGTGGTGTCAGTTGTGATATCTCCTCTATCGTTTACAATTCTATTAATTTGAGTCTTCTCTCTTTTTTGTTTGGTGAGTCTGGCTAGGGGTTTGTCAATTTTGTTTAATCTTTCAACGAACCAACATTTGGCTTCATTGATATTTTGTATGGTTCTTTTATTTTCGATGTTGTTTATTTCTGCTCTAACTTTAGTGATTTCTATCCTTCTGGTTGCTTTAGGGTTCCTTTGTTCCTCTTCCTCTAAGTCCTTGAGGTGTGCAGTAAGGTCGTTCTTTTGAGCTTTTTCTTGGTGTTTAATATTTGATTGTATGGCTATAAGTTTCCCTCTCAGTACTGCTTTAGCTGTGTCCCAAGTATTTTGATATGTTGTGTCTGCATTTTCATTTGTTTCCAGGAACATTTGAATTTCCTGCTTGAGTGAATCTCTGACCCAGTGATTCTTAAGGAGTATGTTGTTTAGTTTCCAAATTCTGTGACTTTTAATAATTTTCTGTTTTTTGTTGAATGTTAGTTTTACTCCACTGTGGTCTGAGAAGATACTTGGGATGATTTCGATGCTCTTGACTTTATTGACGCTGTCTTTGTGGCCTAACATGCAGTCTATCCTTGAGTATGTGTCATGTGGATTTGAAAAGAAGGTGTATTCCAGTTTTTTGGGGTGAAGGATTCTGAAAATATCCAAGAGGTCTAGTCTGTCAATCTCTTCATTCAATTCTCTTGTATCTTTGTTGGTTCTCTGCTTTGTTGATCTGTCTAAGTGTGAGAGTGGGGTATTGAAGTCTCCCACTATTATTGTATTGCTATTGATGTATTTTTGAAATTCTTTCAGTACGTGCTTGACGTATTTAGGTGGTCCCTCATTGGGTGCATAGATGTTAATAATTGTTAAGTCTTCTTGGCTGATCCTCTAATCATTATGTAATGTCCTTGCCTATCTTTTATTACTTTATTTAATTTAAAATCTATTTTGTCTGAGATGAGAATGACTGTTCCTGCCCTTTTTTTGTGCTCCGTTAGCCTGTATGACAGTTTTCCATCCTTCCACTTTAAGTCTGTTGTGACAGATGGGATTCTTGCAAGCAGCATATGGTTGGGTTATGTTTTCTGATCCATCCCCCCACTCTGTGCCTTTTGATGGGTGAGTTTAAGCCATTGACATTTATTGATATTATGGATTTAATGTATTGTAGTGCCATTGTTCAAAATAAATTTTTGTTTGCTCTGATATATTGCCAATATTATAGTGATGTTTTTGTTTATAAGAGGTCTTTTAGAACCTCTTTCAGGGCCGGTTTGATGATGGTTGCTTCCTTTAACTGTTGTTTGTCTAAGAAGGTTTTGATCCCTCCATCTAGTTTTAATGAAAGCCTAGCAGGATATATTATCCTTGGTTGAAACCCTTTTTCATTCAGGGCTCGATAGGTATCTTGCCATTCTCTTCTGGCTTTTAGAGTTTGAGTGGAGAAGTCTGCAGATAATCTTATGGGTTTTCCCCTGTATGTGACTTTTTGTTTCTCTCTTGCAGCCTTTAGGATCCTTTCTTTATCCTAACTCCTTTTCACTGTGACTATGATGTGTCTTGGTGTCTTCAGGTCTGTGTTGTTTCTGTTTGGAACTCTCTGGGCCTCTTGAATCTTGATGTCCTTTCTGTTATTCAGGTCTGGGAAGTTTTCTTCTATTATTTCCTCTAGAATGTTTGCTTCCCCTTCCTCTCTTTCTTGCTCTGGCAGGCCAATTATATGAATGTTACTTCTTTTGAGATCATTCCATATGTCTCTGTTGTTGTTTTCAGTGTCTCTCAATCTCTTTTTGAGCTCTTTCACCTCTTTCTTAGTTTTCTCTAACTCATCCTCTGTCTGACTAATTATGTTTTCTGCTTCTGTTAGTCTGCTTTCCCTTCCCTCAGCTTCTTTCTTCATTACAAATATTTCAGCATTCAGTTCTCTAATTACCTCAAGATAATCAGTATTTTCCTTGGGGGTCTCAACTGTTGTTTCCCTAATACTGCCATTCCTTTCCTCCAATGTAGTTTTCATTTCTGTGATTAATAAGTTTATTATTGCTTGCATACTTTTCTTATCTATGGTTACTTCTGGCTGATTTGTAGTTTCTTCTGGCCTCTTGTCTTCATTCATTGGAGTAGCAGTTTTATTTGTTTTTGATCTACCCATTTTTTTATTTATGTGTTTCTTATTTTTATGCTCTGTTGTTCCTCAGTTGTTGTGTCTTGAGTACAAGCAACACTGTATTAAATATCTTTATGACAATTGCACTCACCAATGTCAGGAATTACAATAGCAACTGAAGCAAGTATTGAAGCCGTTTAATCACTACCAGTTAGCCAAACAATGTCTCTAGTCTGTGAAAAAATAGTAACCAAATACCAGTGAAGAAGAAAGAGAAAAGAAAGAAGGGATAGCAAGAATAGATAGTTATGCAAATCTGCTATCCACTCTATATTCTAGGGGTAACAAGAGGGGAAAGGGAAGTAGAGCAGAAATACACACATAGAGAGTCCACTCTGAGTCAGATTTCTTCCCCAAAATAATTCCTAAATTCAGAAAGACAAAGAAGAAGGAAGGAAGAAGTGTATGACAACATAAAAAAAAGAAAGAAACAAGAGAGAGAAAAGAGAAAAGATTAGAACAAGAGCTGTAATTAAAGAGCAGTGAAAGGAAAGTTTTTTTTGATTACTTTATTTTTAATTTAATTTAATTGTATTTTTTTTTTAATTAGCTAGGAGGAGGAGAAAGGGGAGAGTCTGTAGAGGAGGTAGGAGTAACGAGACAAGTTCCTCCCACAATAAATAAGATGCCCACTACCCTAGCAATGAAAGATACCCTAAGAGTTAATTCTGATCAACCTAAACGGGGGGGAAGATATATGCCTTTATATAATATTAATAATAAAATAGAGCAGGGTACAAAAAAAACCCTGTCCCAGATTACCTCAAACCTCGTGAGCAGTGGCAGCTGATTGTTAAGAAAGAAAACCAACCAAACAAACAAACAGAAAAAACCTCAGGACTAGACAAGGATAGATGAAATAGACAGTTATGCAAATCTACTATCCACTGTATATTCTTGGGTAGCTAAAGAAGGAAGGGAAGTTGAACAGAGATACTCACAGTGTGAGTCCACTCTGAGTCAGAATTCTTCCCCAAAATAATTCCCAAACGTGTATCAGTGAAAGCACACTGTTTGGTGGTGTGGGGATGGGGCCTGTGGCTTTGGAAGCTGTAGGATTAAGGAAGAAAGGATGACAAGAATGAGAAAAAGAAAAAGAGAGAAAAAAGAAAAAGATAAGAAAAAGAACAGTCATAAAAGAGTGGTGGAAGGAAAGAGTTTTTTATTAAAAAATTTAAAAAATTATTTAATTAGCTATGCAGGTTGGGGTTTTGGCTACTTAGAAGGAAAAAAGGCCAGAGGTTTCAGAAGGGACTAGAGTTAGAATGAATGATACTCCCTGGTGGGACGGGAATCCTGGTAAAGAAAGAAGCTCAGCAGGGGAGAGTGCTAGGAGCTGGTCCCCAGGGACTGGTTATGGGGGGGGAAGGGGGAGGAGGTACGCTTTGGAGATAATAATTTAAAAGAAAAAAAATTTTTTTCTCTTTTTTTTTTACTCTATTTTTTAACCCAAATTAAGTTATAGTCACCTCCTTGGTGTCACCGCTAGGACCCCTTATTGACTGGCCTACTAAAGGCAGAAAATCCTACCTTTCCAGTGGATGTAGTCAGAGCTCAAGCCACTAGCAGCTTATCATTCTGCCATCTTCCGGGAACCCGATTCCTAATTCTTGGTCTAACCATTCTATATAGTATGTTATGAGGTCCCTCTGTTAGTACTTTTCAAATTACTGATGACTCTTGCCTGGATTGACTTGTGCCTAAGTAATGTAATTAATGGGTTCACAGTTGTGGAAATTGACAGTTATTTCAATATTATTTTAATCCCTGAGTTGGAGCACAGTGGCTTAAAAGCCTCTTTTGTTCCTTTTCTTCCCTGTAGGCTATGGGAGCCTGAAGTCTTTAAAACTATTAGTGGCGGGGAGTCGGGCTGTAGCGCAGCGGGTTAAGCGCAGGTGGCGCAAAACACAAGGACCGGCATAAGGATCCCGGTTCGAGCCCCGGCTCCCCACCTGCAGGGGAGTCGCTTCACAGGCGGTGAAGCAGGTCTGCAGGTGTCTGTCTTTCTCTCCTCCTCTCTGTCTTCCCCTCCTCTCTCCATTTCTCTCTGTCCTATCCAACAATGACAACAATAATAACTATAACAATAAAACAACAAGGACAACAAAGGGAATAAATAAATAAAATAAATATTTAAAAAAAAAAAAAAAAAACTATTAGTGGCTTCCTAGCTTGATCCCTCACTTCTGACCAAGAGATAAAGCAGGGTTTAGCAGAGATAATCCAGTGGTTATGCAAAGAGACTCTCACAGCCCTACTGCTAGGCCACCGAGGTACAGATCTTCTCCTGAGTTTCCTGGTTAGTTGTTTGTCCCCTGGTGTCAGCACAGGGCCTCTCCCCTGCTCCAGCTTCTGAGGGCAGTAGCAATGGAGACTCACAGTTGCATTTGGTGAGTCTTACAGGAGTCCTCTCCTCCCTTCAGCTGTGTTTTTGTTGGCGAAACAGACTGGAGGTGGTGTCTCAACTGGTAAACTGCCGGACTTTACCAGCCACTTAATCTCTCGTTAGGCTGTTCTCTGTCCACCAGCCACTCATATTAGCATTCACCCGTGATTTGGTGGGTTCTTGTTGTTGTAGTCCTGCCTTGTTGCAGTCCCAGGTGGTCTCCTTTGGTATTCCAAGATGACCTGGGAGAGGAGGGGAGAGAAACACAGCTGCTGCTGCTCCGTAGCCCCGCCTCTGGAAGTCTGTCTACAATGTTTAATCAGTGTTTCCTTTATATAAATAAAATAAAAGATAAATAAATATGGGAGTTGGGTTGTAGTGCAGTGGATTTAGTGCAGATGGTGTGAAGCACAAGGACCGGCCTAAAGATCCTGGTTCATGTTCCTGGCTCCCCACCTGCGGGGGGAGGGGGGGTCGCTTTACAGGCGGTGAAGCAGGTCTGCTGGTGTCTGTCTTTCTCTTCCCCTCTCTGTCTTATCCTGCTCTCTCTGTTTCTCTCTGTCCTATCTAACAATGGCGACATCATTAACTATAATAATAAAACAACAAGGGCAACAAAAGGAAATAAATGTTTTTTAAAAATAGTAAATAAATAAATAAATAAACCTGACTGTGATGGATATTTGGAGATGTGGTCCAGTGGGGAGGACTGAGAGGGCTGGGTGGCTGGAGAGGGCTGGAGGCAGGGTCTGGAGTCTGTGAGCATTTTATTTCTGGAGCCACTGCAGTGGCTGTGAGGCCCTGGGGTTGGGGGCAGTGTTTTTTATGCCAGGCAAGGTGGCAATGCAGAGATGTCAAAGGATTCCCGGTTGGGATGAATGAAGATGATGGAAATTTGAGTCTGGGGGCTGGGTGTTGGTCTGCCTTTTTAATTGCACACAGTACTAAACACAAGGACAAGCTCAAGGATCCTGGTTCGAGCCACGAGTGGTCTGCAGGTGTCTCTCTTTCTCTCTCCTTCTCTATCTCCTTCCTCTCTCAGTTTCTTTCTGTTCTATTCAATAAAATGAAGAAAAAAAAAGGCCTCCAGGAGCAGCAGATTCGTAGTGCTGGCCCAGGCCCCAGTGATAACCCTGGAAGGAAGAAAAATAAAAGGAAATTTGACTGTATCTTTGTTCAGTTTCCTTCTTGCTTGGGTCTGCTGCCCATCTCCACATTGTCTGTTCATGGGTCCCTGCCATCTCAGGTTTGGAGTAACACCTCACCCCAAGCAGCAGATATGCCTGGAGATGGCCGGCCAAGGAGTGCACTCAAGTCTCCTGCCCTGTAGGACAAGGCTTGCTCAGTGGCGACCTGCAGGCCACATCTTGCTTCCAGACAGGCTTGCTTAGACTGCCAGATGCTTAAATGTTTTAAATATGAACCTTCGACATTTGAATATTGAGATTTGCTCCCAGAAGTAGAAAAATCATTATCAGGAAATGACAGGATGTCCCCCTTCTGGGTGGGAGAAGAGGCTGGTGCTGACAGCAGCGGACCCCTGACAGGAAGCACAGGCACCCTGCCTGGGTGAGGCTGTCCCACTTCCTGTCACACCTCCCATGCTTGTGTCTGTCACCTGCCTGGCACCTGTAGCCATTGGGTCCTAGAACCAGCACTGGGATCAGTCAGAAGTAGGTGTAAATTCTGACTGTGCCCACTCCCTCTCGCTTTAACTTATCATTAGATAGCGTCAGAGAAATTGAGAGGGGGAGGGGGTAGATGGAGAGGGAAAGAGACAAACCCTGCTCCACCATTTGCAAAGTTCCCCCCTGCAGGTGGTGACCAGGGCTTGAACCTGAGTCCTTGCGCACTTTAATGTGTGAGCTTAACCAGTTGCGCCAGTGCCTGGCCCCCTGACTGTGCTCTCGACCAGCTAAGTTATGTACGTGGTCAGTTATTTGAGCCAAGCCTCCATTTTTCTCAACTATAAAATGGGTTCATAACTATCACCTCTTGGAGCTGTAGGAATGAAATACAATTCTCAGTAGAATGCCTGCACAGTACAGGCGATTTGTACATGACACCTTATTTATTGATTTATTTATTTGCCACCAGGGTGTTGCTGGGGCTTATGAATCTATGAATCCAGGCATTTTTTTCCTTTTTTTTTCTTCTGTTTTTTTAATTGACAGGACAGAGAGAAATTGAGAGAGGAGGGGGAGATAGGGAGAAAGAAAGAGAGACACCTGCAGACTTGCCTTACCACTTGTTAAGAGGACAATCTGGAGATGGGCAGTGGGTTCAAACCTGGGTCTTTGCGTTTGGTGATATGTAGACTTAACCAGATGCTCCTCAGCCTGTCCCTCTTATTCTATTTTATTTTGTTTTATCTTATCGTATTTCTATTGCTGTATCCCCTGCATCTAGGATTCAGAGGCCTTTCCCTCCTTTTTTAAATACTTTAATTATTTACTCCTTCCATTTTTTCTTTCTTTCTTCCTTCCTTTCCTTCCTTCCTTCTTTCTTTTTTTCTTTCTTTCTTTCTCTCTTTCTTTCTTTCTCTCTTTCTTTTTTCTTGCTTCCACGGTTATTTTTGGGGCTCGCTAGGTGCCTATACCACAAATCCACGGCTCCCGGAGGCCATTTTTGACCTTGTGTTGCACTTGTTATTTCATTGTTGTTGTAGTCATTATTATTTTTGTTATTGCTGTCATTGTTGTTGCATAGGACAGAGAGAAATGGAGAGAGGAGGGGAAGACAGAGAGGGGGAGGGAAAGACAGACACCTGCAGACCTGCTTCCCCGCCTGTGAAGCGACTCCCCTGCAGGTGGGGAGCTGGGGGCTCGAACCAAGGCCTTTTCTGTGTGGAGCTTCCATGCCACCACTGAGGCAGGGAGGTCGGTGTGTGTTGTGTGTATGTTTGGCCCCTGTCACTCAAAGGCCATTGTGCAACTCACTGACGGTGTCTGCAGTGCACCCCTGCCTCCCCCCAACCCCCTGCTCCTGTCAGAAGTCCAGAGTTGAAGCCACTGCCTGTATCCTTCTGGATCAGGACACTGGAGCCTGGACTGCAGTGGCACAGCTGTGAGCCCCTCAGTGGGGCTCTTGAGTCTCCCTGGGGATCCTTTGAGCAAATTGTCTACACAATGAGACCAAGACAAACTACCCTGCAGGACTGGCACGACGATGAAGTGTGGTGATGTAGTGCCCAGTGCCTGCTGGTACTTAGTGACAAGTTTCTCTGCACCCCTCCGCCCAGCCGGATAATTGGCTTACTTATCTGCTTTATTTATTTCTGTGTCATCTCTGGAACCTCACCACTCCAGCCCAACTGTTTCAGAGAGGGAGCTGGGCACCCCGTTAAGCACACATAGTACCAAGCACACATACTCATGCAAGGTTCTGGGTTCAAGTCCCTCCCCCTCATTGCAGGGTGACTTTCATAAACAGCAAAACAGGTCTGCAGGTGTCTTTTTTCTCTCTTCTTCCCTCTCTCTCTCCCGCTCCTCTCTCCACTTCTCTCTGTCCTAGCCAATAAAATGGGAAAAGGATGATTGCTAGGATCAGTGGATTGGTAGTGCTGGCACTGAGCCCCAGAGATAAGCCTGGAGCCAAGGAGGGTGGAGGTGGGGAATGACACCACAGCCTCTAGTACCACCACTGAGCCCCAAAGAACTCTGGAGGCAAACAAACAAAGAAACAAAAACAAACAAGCAAAGGGCCAGGGTAGAGAGAATCATGGTTATGCAAAGAGAATCTCATGCCTGAGGTTCCACAGTCCCAGGTTCAATCCCCTCGTACAACCATAAATCAGAACAGGACAGTGTTTTGGTAAAATATACAAAAGAAAAGAAAATAAGTAAGTAAATAAATAATAAATAAAACAAGCAAGTAAGCAAGCGAACAACAACAACAAAAACCAGAGAAAAAGAGAGAAAAGAAAAAAAATAAAAGAGAGGACTGTTTGTCTCCAGAAGGGGAGCTGCATGACTCTCCCACCACCTCAGCTACCTGCTGTCCTGCTGTCCTGCTGTCCTGCTGCCTTGGGGGGGAGATATGTTCCTTACAGAGAGAAGACTCCTGTTCTTGACTGCGTCTCCCATCCCTGGTCTGGTCTCTCACCTGGACAGAGCTGAGTCCTCATCCGCAGGCATCCTGGCAACTGGGGAAGGCTAGCAGACCCTCCTCACGGACAGAGAGAAGATGCTGGGCCTGCAGCCTGGGCTCCCTCATGAAAGAGAATTTCAGACTCATCTTAGGCTTCAGGGAGCTGGCAACACGGTCCCTACACAGGCTAGGTAAGGCCCAGCAAAGCAGCTCACCTAGAGAGTTCACCTGCTTTGCTTCTGCCCAGTCCCTTTGCCTTTCTCTTCAGAACAAATTTGTCATGTGTATTTCAGGACCCTGCTTGAGAGGGCCCAAATATCTAGACCAAAGCAGCCTGGGAAAGCAAAGCTTGCCAGCACAATGTTGTAGATTAAAGGAGGAACATTTTATTATTTTTTAAAACTTTTTTTTTGTCTCCAGGGTTATTGCTGGGCTCGGTGCCTGCACTACAAATCCAGTGCTTCCTTTTTGTTGCCCTTGTTGTTTATGGTTGTTGTGGTTATTGCCATCATTGTTGTTGGATAGGACAGAGAGAAATCGAGAGACGAGGGGGAGACAGAGGGGGGAGGGAAGGATAGACACCTGCAGACCTGCTTCACTGCTTGTGACACAACTCCTCTGCAGGTAGGGAGCTGGGGTCTTGAACACAGGTCCTTGCACAGGTCCTTGTGCTTAGTACTGTGTGTGTTTAACTAGGTGTTCCACCACCTCCAAATAGTTCTTCTTCCTGGGAACCCTGGACTTAGTCCAAGACCTGCCCCACCTTCCCTGTGAGCCCAAGAGACGGGGCCGACAAGCACAGTTTGGTCTTAGGTGTGTCTGTACCTGTCAGGGTCTTCTCTGCCCCATCGTCAGGATCTGGGGGGGGGTGAGTACTAGCAGGGTCTGCCTGGAAAGGTCCTGGGCAGGCATGGGCCAGCAGTGCTATGGAAAGGCCCTGAGAATTTTAGGAAGTTCCTGGACACAAAGTAGTGTGTTCCAGCAAGTGTTTTGCATTTTCTATGTTTCTCTCTGATAGTGAAACTCATCACTGGGGTTTTCTTTGGCAGTTCTTTCTCCTCAGAGGTGCACAGCAAAGCTGGGAGGGGCCATGGCGTGGGCCTAAAACTGGTCTGGCCAGAGGTCTCTGAGCGGTAGTTCTGATGCAATCGCAGGTGGCAAACAGTTACCCTGCTGACAATCCAGTCTGATGATAATTCCAGTGTTGACTGTGTGTGGCCTATCTTCTGACAAGCTGCACTATTCCTTTTCACTCCATTACCACAAAGGAATGGACTGTGGACTATGTCCATTTTATTTTATTTTTAAAATTAAAAAAATATATATTTATTGATTTATTAGACAGCCAGAAATCAAGAGCAAGGGGGAGATAGAGAGGGAGAGAGGCAGACTGACACCTGCAGCCTGCTTCACCACTCTCAAAACAGATAGGAACCGGGGACTTGAACCCAGGTCCTTGCACATTGCCTCAGACAGGTGCATCACCACCAAGCCCCACTATGTCCATTTTAGAGGTGGTGTAACTCAGGATCCAGTGGTTTAATGAGTCGAAAGAAGCAGAGTTGACTCATTCACTTAGTGTGACTCTGGACCTATAACTTAGCCTCTGAGCTAACATTGCCTGAAAGCAGGGCTCAACCATTAACTGAAGAAGGCCAATAACACTGCCCCCACCTTTTTGATACTCGTAGAAATATATGACCAAGGGGCTGGGCTGTGGCACACCCGGTTAAGCACACAAACACCTGTGCAAGGATCCTGGTTTGAATTCCCGGCATCTCACCTATAGGGGGGAAGGTTCACAAGCGGTGAAGCAGGTCTGTAGGAGTCTGTCTATCTTTCTCTCTCCCCTTCCTCTTTCAATTTCTCTCTGTCCTATCCAATAAACCTAGAGGCAAAAAAAAGAAAGAAAGAAAGAAAAGAAGAGAAAAATAAAGAAAAGGAGAGAAAAGAAAAGAAAAGAGAAGAGAAATATTACCAAGTCAAGTAGAACTGGGACAATGACTTGGACTCTTGTCACTCGGGGCTGCAGACACACCACAGCCATTCACAGTAATTCCACCATTCCTGGAGGCCATTTGCTTTCTTTTTTCTTTTCTTTTTCTTTTTTTTTTCTCTTTGCCTCCAGGCTTATCATTGGGGTTTGGTGCCTACACCATGAATTCACTGCTCCTGGAGGCCACTTTTATTTTTTAATATTTAGTTTATTTCCTTTTGCTGCCCTTGTTTTATTGTTGTAGTTATTATTATTGCTGTCATTGTTGGATAGGACAGAGAGAAATGGAGAGAGGAGGGGAAGACAGAGAGGGGGAGAGAAAGACAGACACCTGCAGACCTGCTTCACTGCCTGTGAAGCGACTCCCCTGCAGGTGGGGAGCCAGGGGCTTGAAGCAGGTTTAGAGTCATTAAAGAGTGACTTTCATGAGCTTCACAAGCCCGTGACATTCCTACACTCCCCGCCACCCATCCTCCAGAGGGCAATTCCTTCCTTTTCAGTCCTCGCTGGAGGTCTGTCTGTCCTAGAAGTCAGGGCACACAGCAAAGGGATGACTTGCTTTCATGTCCATTCCCTACACAAGTGCAGCAGAGAGGTTATCAGAGAACTCAGCTCCTCAGGGGTGGAGACCAACTTAGGTAATATATACACTCTTAATCCTAGTCACAGTTCAGCGTCCACACACAACACACACTGCTTACATATTTAGAGAACAAATAAAGAGCAAATCATTGAGTGAGTGAGCTTGTGAGCCAACATATCTATGAAAGAATGAATGAACATGAATTAGCTCGCTACGCCCCACACTATTTCTTTTTTTTGTTATTAGTGATTCAATAATAATTAACCAGATTGTAAGATAAGAGAGGTATTAATTCCACACAGTTCCCACCCCCAGAGTTCCCTGTCCCATCCCCTCCATTGGAAGTTTCTCTAGTCTTTATCCCTCTGGGAGCACAGACCAAAGATCTTTGTGGGGAGCAGAAGGTGGGAGTTCTGGCTTCTGTCATTGCTTCTCCACTGGACATGGGTGTTGGCAGGTGGATCTGCACCCCCAGCCTGTCTCTGTCTTTCCCTAGTGGGAAAGACACATCGGTGAGGTCGTCTGCTGTGGCCAGAACTCTAGGAAGGTGGGGCAAAGTGAGGTGGGGGGAGCCCTTTCTTCACTTGAGGCCTTTGTTTCCTCCTAGAAAGGCAACAAGGACAATTTGCATCTTGGTTTGTGGTTCTCAAACTACACCAAGTGGCGTCATCTCTTTTCTCTTCATACATGAGAAAGGTGGTGAGATCAGGTGTGCATGCTGTGTGAGTGTACGGTTCTGTTTCCTTCTAGCTTGTCAGACACGTGCACACACACGTGTGTGGGAGAGAGCACCCTTGGGCCCAAGAAGCAGTTGAAGTCTAGGACACATTTGGCTGTTGAAGACCCAACCACACCGCACCTTCCCAGAACTGTCTGGGTCACGGTGTGCAGCTAGAAAGAAGGGAGATGGTCAGGGCTTGGCTTGAGGGTTGACCAGGTGCCCACTGACTTTTGTAGACAAGCTCATGGATCCTGTGAAAAAGTCTTATGAGCTTTTCGTGGTAACATTTGCTTTAAAGAGCATTTGTTTCCCCTTCAGTGACAGAAGATTTATTTATTTTTATCTAGTTTTTATTAGGGATTTAATAATGGCTTATATAATTATAACATTTCAAGGACTGAATTGCTTTTTGACCCCCCCCCCCGGTGGTTTCCTGTGGGGGGATTCATGGCTTACAGTCTATAACAAAGCAAATGCAGTAGTTGGTCCGTGCGTCACATTTCTCAGTTATCCACATAACCCCCCACCTAGGTCCTCCTCCTCCATCATGTCCCAGGACCTGAACCCTCCCCTCACTCCAGAGTCCTTGACTTTGGTGCAGTACACCAGGATTGGATGGTTTTGACAGAGGACATGTAACTGGATGAAGAGTCAGGGGCACATAGGACAAGGTCCTAGGACACCTGCATCTCTGTCTTCTGTTATCTCCTTCATCCTGCAGGGACCCTCTGAGGTGACTGGCTCAACTCACTTCATTCACCAGGGTTTCATTGTCCAACTTCTGTTAAGTGGATATGACCCTCTAGGCAATGTTACAAATGTGCTTCAAGGAGGGGCCTGGTAGTGGTATGCCTGGTTGAGCGCATATGTTACAATATGGAAGGACCCAGGTTCGAGACCCCAGTCCCCACCTGCAGGGGGAAAGCTTTGCAAGTGGTGAAGCAGTGTTGCAGGTCCTATCTATCTATCTATCTATCTATCTATCTATCTATCTATCTATCTATCATCTATCTATCTATTGTCATCATCATCTATCTCTCAACTTACATTGAAAATGGATTCCAGAAGAATTTAAAGACGGGTGCTGTCTTTGTTGATCTCACAGCAGCCTATGACACGGTCTGGACCGTGGTCTCCTAGTCAAGATCTCAAGATGCCTGCCTCCATGGGTAGCCAACACTATATCGTTTCTTCTCCAAAACAGAAGATTCCGGGTGCATCTGGGTGACAAGTCTAGCAGATGGAGACTTGTCTCAAGTGGCCTCCCCCAGGGCTCTGTTCTGGCTCCTACGCTATTTAATATTTACATCAATGACCTCCCAAAAACTTCTTCAAGGAAGTTCATCTATGCCGATGACATCTGCTGTGCAACTCAGGCATCCAAGTTCAACATCCTCGAGGAAACACTCATGAAAGACATGTCTCTGATATCTGATTACTGTAAAAAAAGGCGACTAATCCCTAGCACTGCAAAAACGGTATCATCTGTTTTCCATCTACACCATGCCTCGGCCTCGCGTGAGCTTAATGTGCAGCTTGGTGATACGAGAATCCGGCATGAAGCCCAGCCAGTCTATCTTGGCGTTACTCTCGATCGCACTCTGTCATTTCACAAACATCTCATAAAAACTGCAGCAAAGGTGGGTGCGAGGAATCACATCATTGCAAGACTAGCCAGCTCCTCATGGGGCGCGAGCACTTCCACACTATGATCATCATCTCTGGCATTATGCTATTCCACTGCATAATACTGTGCCCCAGTATGGTTCCGTAGCCCCCATGTCCACTTGGTCGATTCCAAATTATATTCTTCCATGAGGATAATTTCTGGAACCATCCGTTCTACCCCGGTTCCATGGCTGCCAGTTCTTAGCAACATCGCCCCGCCAGATATTCGTCGGGATGCGGCATCATCTAAGTTCATTTCCCATGTCTACGCTCGACCGGACCTGCCAATATATGCGGATATCTTCGCCCACCCTGTCCAACGCTTGACGTCTCATCACCCAATCTGGTCCCCTATGCCTACACTGAACTTCTCTGTTCCAGTCTCTTGGAAACAGAGTTGGCAGTCAGCTGAGGTAAAGAACAAACACCTCATCACAGACCCCTGCAGGCGTCAACCCGGCTTTGACCTAGCACGTTATGGTCGGGCCCTCCTCAATCGGTATCGAACAGGCCATGGCTGGTGTGCCGCTATGTTCCATCGCTGGGGAAGCCAGAGACGACCCGAACTGCCCCTGAGGCTCCAGACAGACTATGACCCACATAGTCAACGACTGCCAGCTCTCCAGATTCAAAGGAGGTCTCAAAACTTTACATCAGGCTCAACCTGACGCTGTTGACTGGCTACGGAAGAAGGGCAAACGCTAGAAGAAGAAGAATCATCTATCTACCTACCTATCACGTATCTATCTATGTATCAGCTATCTATCATCTATCTATATCCTCCTTTCCTCTCAATGACTGGCTGTCTATATCTAATAAATAAATAAAGATAATTTTAAAAAGTGTGCTTTGAGGAGAAACTGAGAATCTCATGTCCAATTCCATCATTGGTGGCTCCCATTGACCATGGGTGAGGGTCACTGGAGAAACAGACCCCTGACAAGCCATGCTGGTCACCGAAGCAGGTTCTGTTCCTAACAAGGTTTTCTACTGGGAGCTTTCTGACAGAGATGCTTAATGTTACTGCCACTCTGCAGTTTCCCTAATGAGCTAATCGACTTAATGTCCTGGTGAGGTCAATTGCTATTATGTCCATTCCCCAGATAATGGATGTCCATTGAAGGTGGTAGTGACTGTCAGGGGAAGTCTTGACAGCAGCTAGGACAGAACACGGAGTCTCGACTCTTATCCTCAAGGTCATGGCCCTCGTCCAGGTGAAAGGGGCTTCTTGGACTTACCCAAATGTAAGAGTTGACTAGTTTTCCAGGGGTCCTTTGTCTTCAACACAGTTTGTTTTGTGTGAAGACCTGAAAAGCAAATATTGTAAATTCGTGAAAAGGCTGCTCCAATAAAAATGATTTGCAGGAGATCAAAAGGGTTTATAACAGGGAGAGGGCCACAAGCTTTGAGTGTTGTGTGTTTCTGGCATTACACACGGACATTATAGGTAATCTGCATATTAGTGACCCAATGCAAAGTTTATATGTTGATGCTATTAAATGCATATTACCTGGGCTGCTTAATGAACATTACATAGGCTGTCATTATTATAATTGAATTAAATTATATTTCTGTTATGCATATGGATCCAGTAGAATAGCTGTACGCTGTATGATCTGGGACAGTGGACAGAGGTGTACGCAGTGAGGAAAACCAGTGAGTCGGGTCAGAAACGGGGAGGAGCCCAGGGCCAGACTGAGCCTTTTGGGCTAGTGCAGGCACTATGAATTCACTGCTCTTGGCAGCCACCCCCCCCCCCCATTTTATTGGACAGGATAGAGAGAAACTGGAGATAGAGAAGGAGAAAGACACCAGGGACCAGGCCATGGCACACCCGGTCAAGCACACACACAGTGCACAAGGACCTGGGTTCAAGCCCTTGGTCCCCACTCTAAGGGGGAAAACTTCATGAGGATTGAAACAGTGCTGCAGGTCTCTCTTTCTTTTCCTCTTCCCTCTTGATTGTTCTGTCTCCACCCAACAAATAAATTTAGAAAATTTAAAACAGGAGAGAGAGAGAGAGAGAGAGAGAGAATCCTGTGAATATTCTGACATCTGTTCCTCTGGGATATATATATATATATATATGGAGAGAGAGAGAGAGAGAGAGAGAGAGAGACCTGTAGACTTGCTTCACCACTTGTGAACCATCCTCCCTGCAGGTGGGGACCAGGGTCTTGAACCCAGATCCTTGGCATGGGCCCTTATGCTTAGTACTAAGTCTGCTTAACCGAGTGTGCCACCATTCAGCACCCCAGCCGTGCCCTTTATGAGAACCAGATGGTGGCACAGAAGCATATTAACAGAGGGCGGTGTGTGCACCAAGTCGGGGTCTCACCACCCCTTTGCTGGAGGTGTGGGACAGGGCGCCGTGCTGCAGGTGAGCAGCCGGGACTCGAACCTGGGTCCTTGCTCACTACCCAGTCACACCCACACTGTAACAGGACACTGTCCTCAGGTCTGACCCAAGTGGGAGGGTGGTTGCATCACTTCCTCTGGTATCTGATCTCCAGAGGCTCAGCAGCTCTGCCTGCCTGGGATGCTGGCCCAGGGGAAGGCCTGGCCCCATCTTCTTTCTTACCTCTAGAATCTGTGGCCGGCGGAGTAGCTCGGAGCTCACCCCTCCCAGAAAGGTCAGTCGGGTGTGCTCAGAGTCAGGAAATGATGAGACATTCACAGCCAGGCACTACCTACTAGAGGGAGAGAAAGAAAGTTGACTTCTGATACCTGCCATGGGCGAGTTCTGCTGACCTTATCTTTTCGAATTTCCACAGAGAGTCAGACAGGTATTTTCCTATTTGTCTGAACATAAACCAAGTCTCTCAGATTAGAACATGGCCCATGAGCGCCCTGGCCCTTCACACACAGCTGGTTGCAGGTTGGACCGGGATTGGAACCCAGGCCCACCTTATTCCAAAAGTTACAGTATGTAATTATCCCAGCAGCCTCTGTTCTTCTTGGTTCTGGTCCTGTTTTTGGAAACCTCTTCAGAAGTCCCTTCTTTGAAAAAAAATACACACACACACACACACACACACACACACACATATCTTTACTTACTTATTGGATAGAGAGAGTCAGAAATCCAGAGGGAACGATAAATCCAGAGGGAAGATAAGAGAGGGAGATAGACAGACACCTGCAGCCCTGCGTCACCACTTGCGAAGCTTTCCCCCTGCAGGTGTGGACCGGGGACTCAAACCTGGGTCCTTGTGCATTATAACATGTGTGCTCAACCAGGTGCACCACCAGCCGGCCCCTTAGAAGTCCCTTTTGTGATGATACTGGAAGAAAATTATCTGGTGCAGACAGCAGGATAGAGAGAAAAGGAAAGACAGAAAAATAAATTTCTTTCTTTCTTTTTTTATTTTAACAAAAAATGTTTCATAGAGGGCAGGGGTAGATAGCATGATAGTTATGCAAAGAGACTCTCAGGTCTGAAGCTCCAAAGTGCCAGGTTCAATCCCCTGCAGCTCCATAAGCCAGAGTTGAGCAGTGCTCTGGTAAACAGAGATTTAAAATTTAAAAAAAAAAAAGTTTCAAAGGGAGAACTTCAGCATTCTGGTAAAACTTCTTGCAAAGTATAGGTATGCAGGTCTTTCTTCTGCCCCTCCTTCCACTCTCATTGACCGCCCATGTGCTAATGTTAGGCTGGCCAAGAATATACTTTCTATTTAGAAATTAAATGTGGCCCAATCTGGGTACAACCTGGGCACTGACTCACTTCTGCTAGGATGACACAGGCACTGCACATGTTTCTCAGTTTTCAGAAACACCAGATTTATTTCTGTCAATACCCAGAGTCCAACATCGCCGTCCACCTCAGGCCACACACTGAGACATTGCCATTTTTTTCCCCTGAGGGTCTAAATGGATGGGAAGGCTTCCCATGTCTGAAACATCACCCTGGTTTGTAAAAAGCATAAGTCTGGCCAAGAACTGCAGTGTTTTTAAGCCAGAACTTGGCTCCCTTTCAGCAGTCACCATGCCAAGGATCTACCAGTCAGAGGGATGGCTATTTGTGCAGGGAATTTGTGGCTTGAAAAGGGGGTAATAATAATAATAATAATAATAACAACAACAACAATAATAATAAATTCCAACAGCTGGAGGTGTGGGGGTGGCAGTTGATGAAGTTTGAGGTGGAGGAAAGAGAAAAGGAAGAGAGGGAATTTATAATGACAAAGGTGAAAAGAGGAATGATAAAGGAAGAATCAGCACAGAGAGAGAGAGAGAGAGAGATGAACTAATTTCAGTCATCCAGTTATGTGAGTACCAGGTATTATTTGGATACTCATCTGCACCACCTCATTTAATTCTCATAGCCAGCTTGTGTGGAAGCACTGCTGATACTCCTATTTATTAATGAGAATACAGGTTGCCCAGGAAGTAGGGACACAATATCCCAGTTATATCAAGAGTATAATTTGTAGTGAAGGTTTGAACCCTCCCCCTTCCTCTCCTCAGAGGCTGGAGGACTCTGCTGGTGACCCAAGAGCTTGATGGGAGGTCCCATAGTCTGCGGAACTGGTCCCCTTTCCCTTGAACAGGGATGTTCACACACTTAAATGTCAGGTGCTGAAGACTCAGAGAGCCTGCCTGCCACAGACACAAGGCTGGAGATTCAGCTATTCTGGAAAGTTTCTCCATGGTAAACAAAAACAACCACTTCAAGAATCCTGCCAACAAATCTCTCTCCAAAAAAAAAAAAAAAAGGAAAGGGAAAAGGAAAGTGATGCTATTTTTTCCCCTCTCCAAAGTAAAGGTTACAACAACATTTTCTTTGAGCTGAAATGAGAGTGGCCAGAAGACATTTCTCTGGTAACCATCTCCATGTGTCCGTGCGGAAAGTACCTCTCAGTGACTAAGCGTGAGTCAAGGTGAATCACTTGTCTCCCTGCTTAGGACTTCAGCCTTGCTCTGGCCCCCACTGTGTTTTCATCTGTTGTTGACCCCGAATGCACTATCTGGCCCCCACATTGCCCCTACTGTGCAGGTGCCTGAGACCCCTTTCTCTGCTCATAGAGAGGCCCAGGGAAGCAGACAGCCTCACCAATGTGTCCTGGAACCTCACCGCTTCAGAGCCCTGTCCCACTAGGGAAAGACAAAAACAGGCTGCAAGTCGGGGGTGGGTGGGTACATCTACCTGCCGTTGTCCATGTCCAGAAGAGACATTGTTACAGAAGCCAGAACTCCCACCTTCTGCACCCCATAAAGGACTTTGGCCCATATTCCCAGCGGGAGAGAAATGCTAGGGAAAGATGACCGGGGGGGGGGGGGGGGGGGGGCTCTGAACTCCAACTCCAGCAGGACCCAGAAAGAGAAGACGAGAAAGAGAGGGACATTTGGGAGTAGTAACAGGTGTATGTATGACTTGGAAAGGAAGAGAAAATGGAAACTTTAAAAGGGGGGGGTATAAACAAATAAAGACAGATAGTTATAGAAATAATAGTTAAGCCCTATCTGTAGCTTTGGGAGAACTGCTGTAGTTTCCAATGGAGGGTCTGGGGACACAGAATTCTGGTGGTGGAACAATGCGGAGTTGTACCCCTGTTATCTTGTAATTTTGTAAATCAATATTAAATCACTAATGAAAAAAAATAGGAAAGAGCCCCAGGCAAGTACGTGGAGAGCTGTCTCTGGAGCCCGTTTTTCCCTATGAGTCTTTCTGGGGGGGTCTTAACTGCCGACTCTCTCGGCTGCAAAGAAGCTGGAGGTCTGAGGCAGCGTCTGGAGTGACTTGAAGTTCACCTGCAGAGCAGGCAGGCTATGCAGAGTTTTCTCGGAGGCTGTCTTCCTGATATCTTCTCCTCAGGTATCCTGGGAAGCATATGTTGCTTTTCTTCCTCACTGAAAGGGGCCTCAGAGTTCTCAGCCATGTGACCTGAGAACACAGGGCTTATAAGAGGGTTGGTGGGGCCCCCTTGAAGGAAGGGCCACAGATGAGTTTACATGGGCGAGTCTGTTTTCAAGGTCATTCTGTTTTTCATATATATATATATGTAGGTTTTTTGCAGGTTCTTTTTTGTTTTATTTTTTTTCTTTATTAGAGGATTAATGTTTTACAGTCAACAGTAAATACAATTGTTTGCACATGCATAAACAGTTCCCAGTTTTCCACAGAATGATACAACCTTCACTAGGTCCTCTGCCATCATGTTCCAGGATCTGAAGCCTCCCCCTACCCCAGAGTCTTTTACTTTGGTGCAATACACAGACTTCAGTCAAAGTTCTTCTTAGTGTTTTCTCTTCTGATCTTGCTTTTCAACTTCTGCCTGTGAGTGAGGTGATCCCATATTCATCCTTCTGTTTCTGACTTATCTCACTTAACATGATTTCTTCATGCTCTATCTAAGATGGACTGAAAATGGTGAAATCTCAATTTTTAATAGCTGAGTAGTATTCCATTGTGTATATAGACCACAACTTGCTCAGCCACTCAGCTGTTGTTGGACACCTGGGTTGCTTCCAGGTTTTGGCTATTACAACTTGTGCTGCTAAGAACATATGTGTATACAGATCTTTTTGGATGAGTGTGTTGGCTTCTTAGAATCTATCCCCAGGAGAGGAATTGCAGGGTCATAGGGCAGGTCCATTTCTAGCCTTCTGAGAGTTCTCCAGACCGTTCTCCACAGGAGTTGGACCCATTGACATTCCCACCAGCAGTGTAGGAGGGTTCCTTTGACCCCACAGCCTCTCCAGCATTTGCTGCTGTTACCTTTTCTGATGTATGACATTCTCACAGGAGTGAAGTGGTATCTCATTGCTGTCTTTATTTGCATTTCTCTGACAATCAGAAACTTGGAACAGTTTTTCATGTGTTTCTCAGCCTTTTGGATCTCTTCTGTGGTGAATATTCTGTCCATGTCCTCCCCCCATTTTTTGGATGGGGTCTTGTTGTTGAGTTTGACAAGCTCTTCATCTATTTAGTAATATATAATATATAATCTGTCTAGTCATATCTTTTAATTTAGATGTTTAGTCTAATTAGGTGATATGGTGTTGTTTTCGACAGGTTATTTTGTTTTCAATGGGCTGGCTTCACGGGTGGGTAACAGATGACCAGGGACTCATGGCTGGGTTGTACGCAGTATCTCTTTATTCATGCAGGACGCAGCACAATCTAAGACGAGCTAAGCTAAACTCAAGGTAAGGTACAACTCACAATGCTGTCTTTATATATACTTGCCAAGTAAGGTGGAAACAGGATGTGACATAGAGAGGGTGGAGAGAAAAGTGACTGGTGAAAATCAGAGTGTGACAAAGAGGGGGCAGATGAGGCGAGAATCCTATCACTGAACCACAAATGCCCTGGAGGGAGGGTGGAACTTGTTAACAGCGGTTATGTAAATAGAATGAAGTGGTTATGTAAATAGAATAGTGTTAAGCAGGGGGGATTTAAACCAAATGAAACAGAAGGGGTCTCATGCATACCAACAATATGGGTGTCCTTGCTAGAGCACCATAAACTGGGTGGCTTATAAACAACAGATTTATTTCCCACCATTCTAGAGGTTGTACATCCAGGTACGCTCACATAGGAGAGGAGCATGGGTAGACAATAGGGGAGCTTTCACACACTGAACATAGTCTGTAACCAAAGCCCTAACTGAGAGTAGAACCTTTCTGTTGGTTGCCTGTGTCCAAGATGCCTGCCACAATATCATCTCTCAGTGCACTTGTCAACTGTCTTCCCAGGGAAGCGAAAGCTCTCCCTCTCCTTCCCATGGATCTAGGTTGACTTCAGTGACTTTTTGGACAAATAGAACGATGTGGAAATAACACTCAGGTGGGGCCAGGCGATGGTGTTACGGTGTGCAAGGATCCAGGTTCAAGTCCCTGGTCCCTACCTGCAGGGGGAAAGCCTCATGAGTGGTGAATCAGGTCTGCAGGTGTCTCTCTGTCTCTCTCCTTCTCTATCACCCCTTTCAATTTCTCTGTCACTATCTAACAATAATCAATTAATTGATTAAAAATAGGTAACATTCAGGTTAGGTTATAAGAAGCCTTGAAGCTCCCACTTCGGGATTTTTGGAAACTCTGTGAGCTCTGAACCACCATCATAACCATGAACCTTCCTTACTGGAGAAGCCAGATATAGTTACTCCCGCTGGCAGTCCTAGAAAACCCAGACTTGCTTTAATTCTTGCCAAACTCCATGACTTGTTTGAATATCACTCTTTGACCCCCCCCAGGACCACCCATCTGCCAAATTGAAGACCACTAATTGGCCTCAGTCAATGCATATGAAGCAAAGTCATCACTCTAATAAGCCTTGTCTGAACTTCAGACCCCATGTTACACTGAGTTATTAGCTAACGGTTAAAGGGATATTGTTTGAAGTCCCTAGACTGGGGGTACTCTATTAGTCAGGATTGATAATCAAACATTATCAGTCGCTGATGAAGACCCTTGCTGATAGTTTCTGGTCATGTTTCCTCTGATAGTGACCAACCTGCTAATTTCCTATACTATCCTGTTTCACCTTCTATCAAAGGAATCATACAATATGTCATTTTGAGTGTCTGGCCTTTTGGATGCAATGTTATGTTTAAAACATTCTTCCCTGATGTTTTATATTGATATATACACTTGCCTCTAGGGTTGTCACTGGGGCTAGGTGCTAGCACGCTCAGTCCACTGACCCTGGAAGCCACTTTTTCCATATTGGACAGGACAGAGAGAAATTGAGAGAGGAGGGGGAGAAAGACACCTGCAGACCTACTTTGCCACTCATGAAGCTACCACCCCCTTTTGCACATGGGGAGCTGGGGGCTCGAACGCTGTCCTTGCACTTAGTACCAAGTGCGCTTAGCCTGCCTTTCCCATGTTTCATATAGATTCAGACCATGATTCTCATCACACTTGCCCACTGTATCACAGTGCTTATGTATCCATCCTAGTGCTAACGACATTCGTGTTGTCTCCAGATGTGGGCTAGTGTGAGCAGTGTGAAAATTCTAGTGTGTGTGGTCTGGGAGGTGGCATCAGTGAATAAAGCATTGGACTCTCAAGCGTGAGGTCCTGAGTTCAATCTCTGACAGCACATGTACTCGAGTGATGTCAGGTTTTCTCTCTCTCTCTCTCATCTTTCTCATGAATAAATAAATAAAATATATAAGAAAAGAAAATTCTAATGTGTGCATATGTGTTGTATATAAACCAGGAGAGGAACCACTAGGAGTACATTGCTTCCAGCTTTTGTGACAGTTTTTCAAAGTGGTTAAACTAGTTTATACTTTTATCTACATTGTTTTGTGGTGGCTCCGCATTATTCTTTTCTTTTTCTTTTTTTCTTGCCACCAGGGTTAATACTGGCTCAGTGCCTGTAAGGTAGCTCCACTATTCCTGATGGCCATCTTATCCCCTTTCTTTCCAACAGAGACAGACAGAAATAGAAAGGGAGAGAGGAAGACAGAAGGGAAGATAAATAGGTAGAGAAACAGAACGCATACAAGAGACACATTTTTAAACCCATCTCACTGCTTCTGAAGCCTCCCCCTCCCCCTGCAGGTGGGGACCAGGGGATTGAACCAGGGTTCTGGAACATAATAACATATGATCTCTACTGGGCATACTACCTGCACACACCCAGCTCCATGTTTTTCTTAAAATTTGCTATTTATTTATTGACTTATTATTTTTTAAAATTTATTTAATTTACTCTCCTTTGTTGCCCTTGTTTTTTATTGTTGTAGTTATTATTATTGTTGCCATCATTGTTGGATAGGACAGAGAGAAATGGAGAGAGGAGGGAAGACAGAGAGGGGGAGAGAAAGACAGACACCTGCAGACCTGCTTCACCGCCTGTGAAGCGACTCTCCTGCAGGTGGGGAGCCAGGGCTCAAACCGGGATCCTTACACAGATCCTTGTGCTTTGTGCCACCTGCGCTTAACCCGCTATGCTATAGCCTGACTCTCCTATTGAATTATTTAGTGCGTGAGTGTTTCCATGCGACTTGCTAGCAAAGAAGACATAACAGAGTTATTCACCTGTCATTGGAAACAAGCAGACTAAATATAGACAAATTGAGTTCTTGGATGGGCAAACATAGCAAGATCATTGATTCATATTCCAGTAAGGTATTGTGTGCTGACTTCCACTGCCTCACTCATCTGGAAATTTCTGCCTTGTAAGTTAGGCACTGAAGATGTGAAGGAGGAAGTGCTTGGAGTTCTGTTTTCTTCATTCTTGGAACCTGACTCATCTCCAGGTCGTAGGGCAGTTGGAAGAAGGTGAAGCAGAGCATGGGCATTGGAATTGTTCAGAGTGATCAGATGGCTGGATCCTACAAACCTCTTCAGAAGATTTGAAAACTTACCCTTCAAAACTTCCATGATTCACAACTTGCACTTCCTAGTTAAGACATGCATTAAGACAAGACATGCAGGCACTCCAAATTCTAAACTCCAAGGAAAAAAACAATAGTGTGAGTTGTGTTGGATAGATTGGTTGCACTTAAATGCAATAGGGAAAACATTTGATTTTCTTTTTCTTTTCTTTCTTTATTTTTTTTGAGAGAGATGCAGAGACACACACACACAGAGAAACACCAGAGCACTGCTCAGCTCTGGTTTATGGTGGTATAGGGGATTGAACCTGGGACTTAGGAGCCTCAGGCGTGAGAGTCTGTTTGCATAACTATTGTGCTGTTTCCCCCACCCAACATTTGATTTTCTTTCCCCTGTCTTAGTCTGAGTTCAGTGGACTCACAGATTTCTAAAAATGGCAGGAACATTGTGTAGTCACTAGTGTGTGTGCGTGTGCGTGTGCGTGTGCGTGTGTGTGTGTGTGAGAGAGAGAGGGAGAGAGAGAGACAGAGAGAGAGAGGGAAAGAGAAGATGTTGGCTAGACTCAATACCCAGTTATTTGAACACTAATTCTGGTGAAGACATTTTGTAGGTGTAGTTAGCACTACAATCAACTGACTTCAAGAATATTGTTGTTGCTAAGATGGCGGGTCTCATTCAGTCAGTTGAAGACCTTATAAAGAAAAACTAAGGTTTCCTGGTGAAAAAAAAAAAAAAAACATTTTGACTCAACACTAAAGTTTCAACTCCTGCCCCAGTTTATAGTCTGGCCTATACATTTGAGACTGATCAGCCCCACTAGACAGCTTTTCTCTCCCTCTCTTACCTCACACAGACTATACTTATACATACACCTGTGCCTTTACATACATGTTGATGGATGGATGCACAGATAGGTAGATGGAAACATAGATGAATTGATACTATTTGCTTTGAAAAACTCTGAGACATCTGACACAGATAAAAACCAAACCAGTAACAAGATAGCACTGGGGCAGGTCACTGTGTCACCCTGGTGTAAGTATCTCCTGGTACACTGACTCACAGAAACAGAAGCATCAGACCCCATAGAGAGATCTGCATGCCAGACCCTGTGCACGTGAGTATTCAGTCATGGACTTCAGTGCTTCTGTCTGTGTGGAGGGAAATGACAGCTGTCATCAGGAATTTTGATTCTAGACTCTGAGTAAGTTATTTTTACCTATTATCTGCCTTCTTGGAAGAGGTTTATGCCCTAACCGACAATGAAATATCTTACCACTTTATGTTATCAACACACATCCATATGCACACACATAAATAAGTGATATTTAGAGGGGCCAGGTAGTGATGCTCCTGGTTTAATGCACATAGTACTAAGCACAAGGATCTGGGTCTGAGCCTTTGCTCCCCACCTACAGAGAGGATGATTCGTAAGCAGCAAAGCAGGTCTGCAGGTGTCTGTCTTTCTCCCTGTCTTCTCCCCCTCTCCCAATTTCTCTGTCCTATCCAATAAAAAAATGGAAACGATGACCACTAGGAGCAGTGGATTCATAGTGTCAGCACTGAGTCCCAGCGGTAACCCTTATAATATTTTGTTTTTTTCCTCCACTGTAACAACAAGAAGATGGGGAGTCAGGCCGTGGCACAGTAGGTTAAGTGCACGTGGCGCAAAGTGCAAGGATCAACATAAGGATCCCGGTTCGAGCCCCTATCTTCCCACCTGCAGGGGAGTCGCTTCAAAGGTGGTGAAGCAGGTCTGCAGGTGTCTGTCTTTCCCTCCCCCTCTCTGTCTTCCCCTCCTCTCTCCATTTCTCTCTGTCCTATCCAACAATGACAACAATAACTACAACAATGTTAAACAACAAGGGCAACAAAATGGAAAATAAATATTTTTTAAAAAATCAACAAGAAGACGTTCTTGTTGCAGACCCAGGCCTGAGGACATGCTCCTTTTGGAGAGACTGGGCAGGCTCCACCCTCTATAAAAGCTTGCAGTCAGTCCTGCAGTCCTAGGCATCACCCTGTCCATCGTCCATGCATTCTTCTCCACCTTTCCTGTAGAGCCATGCAAGCGGCAGTATCATCCCTTTCATGGGAAGTCTACAGAGGCCTCTATTTCCCTTTTTTTTTTTTAAGTTTTTTTTTTTAATCTTTATTTATTAGACATAGACAGCCAGAAGTTGAGAGGAAATGTGGAGATAAGGAGGGAGAGAGACAAAGAGACAGCTGCAGCCCTGCTTCAACACTCACAAAGCTTTCCCTCTGAAGGTAGGGACCAGGAGCTTGAACCTGGGTTCTTGTGCATTGCAACATGTGTGCTCAACCAGGGGCAGCACCTCCCAGCCCCTCCTAAAATATATATATTTTATTTATTTATTATTGAATAGAGACAGAGAGAAATTGAAAGGGGAGGAGGAAATAGAGAGGGAAACAGAAAAAGAGACATCTGTAGCCCTGTTTTCACCACACTTTCTCCCTGCAGGTGGGGGACCTGAGGACTGGACCTGTGTCCTTGTTTACCATGATGTGTGTGCTTAACTAGCTACTGCACTGCCTGGCCCCTAGTAGGCCTCTATTTCCCATCAGACAAACTCAAAGTTCTTGACATACAAGGCCCCCCATTTGTCCATCCCATGATCTTGATGGTCTGTCCACTGTCCTTGCCCTCCACACAACCTGGTCCCCCCACTTCCCTGAACCAGCCACACCTGCTTGGACATCGGTCCTATTATTAGCTTCGTCTCTTTCATTTCTCCCTGGCAAAACCTGTCTTCGAAGGGCCAACTTACAAATCATTTCCTCAGGATTCTTTGGATTTCCTAGGAAGATTGTTGTTCTCATTTCCTTGCTATCACCACAGTGTTCATACGTTGAGTGATGGAGGGATGCTCCAAGGTCTCTTGTAGCCTGGCTTCCCTGTTCTCATCGGAGAGGCTGAGCCCAAGGCATTAAGGTCAATATCCACAAGTGGTCAGTGTGGCCAACCTTGCTCTAGCTGTGGCTTCAGTATCATGACTCACTCTGCTTGTGTAAACCTGCCTCCCTAGCAGTGTGGGCTGCGTGTGTGTGTGTGTGTGTGTGTGTGTGTGTGTGTGTGTGTGTGTGTGTCTTCAATTCACTGAGAGACATCTCTTCCCTCTATTTTACAAAGTGGGAAACTGAGGTACAGAGAGGCTAAAGCACTCAAACCACTGCCGAGGACTATGTGGTTGGAAACCTAGGGTACAGAACGGCTAGATCTGTTAGACTGCAGAGCCTTTGTTCTTCCCATCACTAAGCACACTAACTAGACAAGCGTACCTCAATTCTTGCTGGCTGAGAACCCCTGTGTGCACACCTGCATGAACACCAGCAAGGTTATAAGGAAAGTTTCCTCCCTGCCCTCAAGGAGTCCTCACTCTATGGGGGACCTGGGCTCAAAAGGGGATGAGAGCAGAGTGACAAAACAAAACACCACCCGCAGAGAGCCCAGGGGAGAGCTTCCTGGAGGGGCAGTCTTGGGACTGGGACCTGAAACAGGAGGTGGAACAGATCCTCAAGAGAGGAGAGAGAGCACCCCAGGTAAAGACCCGGACACCTGCAAAGGCCCCTGGGCTAACTGCAGGACTTGACACGGGGGCAGGAATGGAGCGGGTGTGATGGGAAGGAAGCAGAAGGCAGAAGGGACTTGCTGCTGTTGGATTTCAGTGGGGGCCTGGCATCATTTAGATAATTGCAACACGTCTACCTTTGGCTCCACATCAAAGTCCCTCTTTCTCAGGAACTCTTGAAGTTGCTGAGGACGCTGGCTTTGGGCCACTTAGCACCACTCCAGAGGGACCGGCGGCAGGCCTGCCTGAGGCGGCTGATGGCGGTGCCCTGGGGAGGTACTGGCACATTCCAGCCAGGGCAGCTCCAAGCCTGGCAGCCGCACAGGAAGCCAGCCCTCTTGTCCCTAACTGGATGGGAGCCTCAGCAATTTGGGAGATAATTGGCTTTGTTTGGTGAGCCTACTCCATACTCTATGCTGGGATAGTTAGTCACTTTAAATATCATCTCACGGCATCTCTGTCATCCTCTAGCTCATTTTCAGAAGAAGCTTGACCTCACAGGGCTTTCTGTGACTTGCCCTGGGGCCATGAGGCTGGTCTCTTGCCCTCCACACCCAGTTTCCCCGCTGAGTTCAGCAAGAGTCAAGTTGTAATATACTTAAAGTAGATTTCCTAGCTTCTTCCCATACCAAGACCCCTAATTACATCTGTTCTATTATTACCTTTAGGTTCCTGTTTATTAAATAATTTGTCCTGCTTTATATCTTACCACCTTTTAGCCACCAAGTGGTAAATGCTAGTATGATTCCATCCTGACTTCCCTGGGCAGACAGCCTCACCAGTGTGTCCTGGAACCCCACGTCCCCAGAGCCCTGCCCCACTAGGGAAAGACAGAAACAGGCTGGGGGGTATGGATTCACCCGCCAACACCCATGTCCAGTGGAGAAGAAATGATAAAAACTAGAACTCCCACCTTCTGCGCCCCCAAAAGAATTTTTGTCTATACTTCCAGAAAGGGATAAAGAATAGGGAAGCTTCCAATGGAGGATATGGGACATGGAGCTCTGGTGTTGGGAACTGTGTGGAATTATAGCCCTGTTATCTTGCAATCTTGTTAATCATTATTAAACCCCTATTAAAAATAATAAAATGGAAATCCATCAACTACAAATGAATATATTCAATATCTCTTGAGTTTCATAAGAAATTGAAGCTGGTTCCTGAGCCCTTGGGCGTGTTCTGTTTTCCCCCCACTCCCCCCCACCCCGTCTGACCACCTTTGCAGGGGATCCAACTGGCCTGGCCATTCTTAGCAGCCTCACTGTGGTCCCTTCTGGGATGAAGAACTCCAGTGATGGAAATGATACTTTCTTATTCTTAACCCTGACCTTTAACTCACAGAAGTCCAAGCAGCTTTTGGAAACAGGTTTGCCCAGAATAAAGGGAGGAGGGACAGAATTACTTCAAATGGGGAAGTGGTTCAGCTGAGGGCAGAAGAGGAAAGGGAGCAGGGCTTCTGAAGGTGGGCCGAGGTCTCAGGCTGGAGGAGGAGAAGTCAAGGAGAGGAAGACTGGCAGAAAGTGGGGGTGGAGGAGCCTGGCATAAAGTGGGGGTGGCTTCCAGGGTAAGGGTGAGGAGGGGGAATGGAGAGGTAGGAGGCTGGGATTGGAGCCCGGGGAGCAGGAAGTCAGCATGGATGGTGGCTAGTCCGGTGTTTTGGTTCTTCTTTCAGAAAGTACAGCAGTGGTTTGGCTGCAACATTCAAAGACCTAAGAATATGGAAGCAGGCTGTGGAGGAAGAGCTCCCAGAATAGCAGCAGTGAATACGGGAAGTAAGAGCTCTAGCTGAGCCCTGTCTTCTTTCCTTCTTTCTGGAGTCCATTCAAGAGGACATCCGGTTCCGAGCTGCTGAGGGCCTGCAGGGTCATCCAGATGCCTCCCTGTCTTGTATCCGGTGTCTTCATTCCACACTTGGCCACATCAATCAGCTCAGCGCATATACTCTGTCAACCTTAAAGATCTTAAAATTAAAGTTGTCCAATGAGATACCACTTCACTCCTGTGAGAATGTCATACATCAGAAAAGGTAGCAGCAGCAAATGTTGGAGAGGTTGTGGGGCCAAAGGAACCCTCCTGCACTGCTGGTGGGATTGTCAATTGGTCCATCCTTTGTGGAGAGCAGTCTGGAGAACTCTCAGAAGGCTAGAAATGGACCTACCCTGTGATCCTACAATTCCTCTCCTGGGGATAGATCCTAAGGAACCCAACACACCCATCCAAAAAGATCTGTGTACACATATGTTCTTAGCAGCACAAATTGTAATAGCCAAAACCTGGAAGCAACCCAGGCGTCCAGCAACAGATGAGTGGCTGAGCAAGTTGTGGTCTAGATACACAATGGGATGGGGGAGGGTGGGTGACACCATGATGAGGCTAGTAAACAATTTCACTATTTCCAGGCTGAGTTTTTTTCATTCTTTTTTAAAAAGAATGTAGTTATCTTTATTTGTTTCATTGGATAGAGACAGTCAGAAATCTAGAGAGAAGGGGATGACCAAGAGGGAGAGAGAGACCTGCAACACTATGTCACCACTCAAGAAGCTTCCCCCTACAGGTAGGGACCAAGGGCTCAAACCTGGGTCCTTGTGTATTACAGCATGTGTGCTCAACCAGGTGCATCACCACCGTGTTTGTTTGTTTTTTTCATTCTTTATCTGAGAGTGTGAGAGAAAGAGAGAGAGAAGAGAGATTACTAAAGACAAAGTAGTGAGGCTACCTGGCTCTGCTGGGACTTGAACTTGGGCCTTGTGCATTGCAAGCCACACTCCCTACTTAGTACACCATCTCCTTATTGAGCTCATCATAGAGTTGGGGCACTGGAGTCATGAAGACATGAACTGCCTAATTGGAGTTGACAGATGTGAGAACACAGGCAACAGGAGAGTCATGACTATAATCCAGTTGACTCACCACAACACGCTGTCTTACCTGCTGTGTTGGGGGCTGGGACCCAGGGAAGTTCGGCTTCCTCATTCTTGGCTCCTCTCTGATGACATAAGTGTCTCTGCCATCTTCATAAGGTCACAGCAGAGGTGACTGGAAGCCAGAGCCACACTGGGGGAAGAGGTTACAAGTCTTCCCAGGTCAGGCTCTGAGGCACTCTTTTATCTGCCACTATCACTGCACTGTCTTCCCGGTCTGCTCTTCCTCATGGCCGTGGGCTCAGAGGGTTTTGCCCACACTGACTTCCTTTGGACACCAACTGGACTATCTTTAGGGTTTCCTTTAGTCTTCGTCTCTTCTCTGTTGTTAGCCCTTGTTTCCACAGAGAAGGGAGCTGTCCTTGATTGAGCTCCTGTTGTGTGCTGTGCACAGTCTACCACACAGCCTGCGGTGACTCTGACTCACACTTCCAGAAGAGGTCTCCAGAGAAATGCCAGCTTGGTTCCCCCAGATCACATGCAGCAATAACTAAAATATTAGTAACTGATGTCAAGTGCCAAGCACAGTGCTCTATTATATGAAATATCCAAAACCTAGGAGCCAAGCGGCGGCACACCTGGTTAAATGGACACATTATAGTGCACTAGGACCCGGGTTCAAGCCCCTGGTCCCCACCTGCAGGGGGGAAGCTTCTAAGTGGTGAAGCAGGACCATAAGGGCCTCTCCCCCTCTCTATCTCCCCCTCCCCTCCTAATTACTTTTAAAATTTTATTTATTGATTGAATTATTATTAAATAGAGGAAGAGAAAATTGAGAGGGGGAGGGAAGATAGATAGATAGATAGATAGATAGAGCCCTGCTTCACCACTCATGAAACTTTCCCCCACAGGTGGAGACCAGGGGCTTGAACCTGGGTCCTTGTGCACTGTAATGTGAGTGCTTAACCAGGTGGGCCACCACCTGGTCCCTTCCTAATTTCTTTCTGTCTCTCTCCAATATAAATAAATAATATTTTAAAAAATATATCCAAAACCCAGTTATCTGTCACAGTTAGGATGCTGACACAGAAACACAAAAGGTTAGAAGGTCAGCACAGGCCAAGGGAGAACATGGAATGAGGAAGCTGGGCCTTATGCCTGTGAATCCATTTTGAGGTGGACTTAGGGCTCCCTCCCTGGGCTTCCACAGAAGCTTAACTGTGTCTCCATCAAGGCATTAATCCTAGGGGGTGGTCTGGCCGGTCTCCCCAGCAGACTGTGGGCATGGAAGCAGTTTCTGGTCTTCATATCTCCATATTTATAGGCAAGGACAATACCTGACGCAGCACAGACAGGCTCTTGGCAAAAAGGTCACCAAGCCAGTGAGTGAATGAGCCAAGGTGACGTCATTATGATACATAGAGAATCCATGACTCTACCAGAGGAAAGTGCCAATGGCCTTGCTGGTTTGAGTCCTCTCCATCTCTTCTCCTTAAAGTCTCTCCCAGCCATTGTCATTTTACGTAAGAGCTGCTTGAAAGAGACTATTGCTTCCAAGAAGTAGTAGGGTATGTATTCAATTGAATACTACTCTGTTCTTTTTTTTAAATATTTATTTATTTACTCTCTTTTGTTTCCCTTGTTGTTTTATTGTTGTAGTTATTATTGTTGAAATTGATGTTGTTGTTGTTGGATAGGACAGAGAGAAATGGAGAGAGGAGGGGAAGACAGAGAGGGGGAGAAAAAGAGAGACACCTGTAGACCTGCTTCATCACCTGTGAAGAGACTCCCCTCCAGGTAGGGAGCCAGGGGCTCAAACCGGGATCCTTACCTCGGTCCTTGTGCTTTGCACCACCTGTGCTTAACTTGCTGCACTACTGCCCGTACCCCTACTCTGCTCTTAAAAAGATGATATTGTATTATTCTTCAGGGGGAATCTTCGGCACTGTAGGTGTTTGTACTTAGTGACATGAGAAAGGAGCTGAGAGACAACTACCAGACAATTTCAGTCATTTGTGCGATGTAAGCACATCACTATCATCAGGATTATTGCTGGGGCTCACTGAGGGCTTTACAAAATCACCACTCCTGGTAGGCATTGTTTTCATTCTATTGTTGCTTGATAGGACAGAGGGAAAAATTGAGAGGGGAGGGGGAGAGTTAGAGAGGGAGAGAGTAAGACAGACACCTCCAGACCTGCTTCACCAGTTGTGAAGCATCCCCCCTTCAGGTGAGGAACAGAGGCTCTAACCCAGGTCCTCACACCTGCTACTGTTTGCACTTAGCCTAGTGTGCCACCACCCACCCCCCTCAGATCTAAACCACTGTTCGGTATTGTGAATTTTTTCCTTAACATTTAAGAACAGGTCAAAAGAAGTCAGTAAGTTAGAGACTTCTGTCCTGTGTTTAGTCTCACTTACAGGAGTCTTCAGAGGGCTGCCCTTAGGATCGCTCACGAGAAATGTCACTTTCATGTAGTATAGTACCAATTGTATCTCTGAAGAACACCTCAGCTTTGACCCGCTCATCATTCTGGCTGGGAATTGCTGGGTGTGCTTCATGGGAGAGAGACCAGGAACTTGTGGTGGTGTGGTAATACAATTCTTTATTCATGCAGGAGCCCCAGAGTTGGGTGTGAGCGCAGCGGGTTAAGCCACATGGCACCAAACCACAATGGCCGGCCTCCGCCTCCCTGTCTGCACTCCTGCCCTCCTCCAGGTTGGGAAATGGAAAAAAGGAAGAGAGAGAAACCAGAAACAGAAGTGACTTTCATAGGATAAAACCGGAAGTGGTGAGTCGGAAATGGAAATGTTTAGAAAAGGGGGTGGAAAAAGGAAAAAGCATTCTGGGAAGGTGGAAGTATCCTTAGCAACTGTTGTGATGGTTTTAACTGGTGGGATTAATGTTACCCTGCAGGGAAGACAGGTCTCGAGGTAGAAAGAAGATAGATCAAAGGTATAGAATTGGGTGGGGATCTTTCAGGCAAAACAATGATTATGTAAATAGGCCATAGTATCAGGATTCAGGGGAGCTGGCTTAATGCCCCCTAGGGAATCAGACCACAAGAGAGCAGAGGCAGGCATCCACACAAGTGGATTTGGGGACTTCTCTTAGTCCGACTCGACCCTGAGTCAGAAGGGAAGGTGGCAAAGTAACGTCTGCTGAATTCATTCCAACACTCTCATTTAGCTCAGGGTTCTAGTCCAGCAATATCTGTAATATTTTCTCAACTTTGTAGCTCAGATAGTCAAGCCCCCACAATTTGACTATGAATCCTCACCTAGCCCAGGAAAGAAGCTAAGCTTTCACACTTCTGTGCTGGCCCAGAAGCATGAGGATAGAGATAGCTCAGACTTTTGAGCCAGAGGGATATGCCTCCTTTTGAGTGTGAAGAGTGGAATGTGTTGGAGGCCATCCCATTCCTGAGTCACAGCCTCTCTAAGCAAGTCATCCAAATAGCAAAAATGAGGGTCGGGGAGGAGGCTAGATAGCATAACAGTTATACAAAGAGTCTCTCATACTTGAGGCTCCAAAGTCCCAGATTCAATCCCCCATACCACTATAAGCCAGAGATGATCAATTGTCTGATAAAAAAAAAAAAAGCAAATTGATCACAGTCTTGGAGGAGGATAGAAATCAGGGGAGGAAACAGATGATATTCCTTCAGATCTGAAAATTCCTCCATGATTTTTGTTTGTTTCCAAGCTTCCAGTTCTGGCTCCAAGGAAAGCCACATCACCTCATCACCTCTAGTGTACATGTAAGAAATTTATATGGAGAGAGAGAGAGAGAGAGAGAGAGAGAGAGAGAGAAGAGAGAGAGAGAAGAGAGAGAGAAGAGAGAGAGAGGAACACAGATTGGAGTAGACTTCCTGGAGGCATGGCCATACCATAACAGGGAACAGAATTGATCTTCCCTCAAAGAACAAACATCTACAACTATGAAACTATCAAACTTTACAAAACTCACCCACTACAGCTGAGACATCCACAGAAGCACTGCAGTGGCAGATGTAGATGGGTGCTGCTCCTGTGTGTGGTTGGGGTGAGAAGGTGTGTGGGGAAGGAGGGAGAGAGGGGAGGGGTAGAGGAGGGAAATGGAGAGGGGAAAGGATAAGGAGAGGGAGGGAGAAGGAGGGAGAGGTAGAGGCCACAACAATGAAGCATCCTCCAGTGTGGTGGGGAGCAGGCCTGAGCCTGGGTAGTGTGTAAGCAAAACAGGTGCACTGTCCAGATGAGCTAGTTTGCTGGCCCCAATCTGTCTTCTACCCGATATACCTTGTAAGAAGGTTCAGTCATAAATGACAAACAGGATGTTTAAGGATTAGGTCTGATTGTCAAGTTTTTGCCTTACAGTAGTGTCAACTGCTTTTTGGTGTGTGTGTGGCTCCATGTTTATGAAGAGGGAAAAAAAACACAAGGTGTATCTTTCTAGGGATATTTATCTTTGGAATTAAAGACTTTTTAGTGGCCTGCATTTAAGTGTGGGCTTCAGCTTTCAGGGAGGTGGGGGTGGGGGCAGCCCTGATGAATGTTCTTCACCCAGCAGGCAACGAGTTCAGATTCTAATTAAATATGATCATCATCACTGGTCTTTCAGAGTATGTGAAATGTCTGCACTTCTTTGTATGCTGTTGTGAATTCTCAATTTTTTTCACATACTTTGTCATCTTGTGTGAGAGAGGCATTCTCTTCTTCTTCCTCCTCCCCCTCCTCCTCCTCCTCCTCCTCCTCCTCCTCCTCCTCCTCCTCCTCTTCTTCTTCTTCTTCTTCTTCTTCTTCTTCTTCTTCTTCTTCTTCTTCTTCTTCTTTTTGTCCTCCTCCTCCTCCTCCTCCTCTTCTTCTTCTTCTTCTTCTTAATCTTTTATTGCCACCAGGGTAATAGCTGACTCTCAGTGCTGGCACTACAAATCTACTGCTTCTGGTGGCCATTTTTTTTCTCTATATATATTTTTTTACTAGATAGGACATAGAGAAATTGAAAGCGAATGGGGAGACAGAGAAGGAGCGAGAAAGACAGACCTGCTTCACCACTCACATAGTCGATCTTCTGCAGGTGGGGAGCTGGGGTTCGATCTCAGGTCCCTACAGTGGGTAATACGTGCACTTAACTAGGTGTGCCACCACCCGGCCCCTGAGAGGCATTATTAGTCATGTGAAAGGTTGGAGATGTTGAGAATCGAGGACAAAGACTTGGGTAAGGACTCGTGTATGAGCACAGGAGAGTCTGAGAACAGGGCTTCAGTTAAAACCAGAGCTACACTCACTACCTGACAGTCTGTTTGGACACCCACTGCCATCACAGATTCAGACGTGTTGGTACCAAATGCCAGGGTGGGGGGCGACTCCTAATCTGAGCTCTGGAGAGGGCCAAGGGAGAGAAGCTCTGGGGAGGAAGGTCTGACTGGATGCCTTGGGAAACAGAAGGGGAGCAAGAGAGGAGGCTGAGCTGAGGCCAAGCTTCTCACTGGAAGGGGGTCGTCTTCCTGCAAAGCATTTAGAGTTTGCAAAGTGCTCTCAGCAAGCACTGCTACTTCCTCAGGAAAAGAGCTTCTCTGACCTGTGGATTGTGCTATGTCTATGATTTATGGCTCTATTGTGTTTGATTTCTTCTTTTCTGATGATTTTGATAGCTACACTTACTGACTAGCATGTTTTTTTTCTTGTCCTTTCCCTAAAATCAGTCTCTTCCACCACACCGCAAGCCCCATGAGATGGTAGGTATGCATTACTTTGCACGGTATTCCAAAGCCCACGATTGTGTCCCATAGCTAGTCAGTGCCCAGCAAAGGTTTACTGATTAGATCAGCACTGAGTGAGGAAGACAGGAAGCCCATGCTCAGACAGTGTTTTCGCAGTAGAGGTGGTTTGGCATTAAGTCCGCAGACCATGAGCTGGGGCCTCAGAAGCCCCAGACAACCTTGTACTTTTTCTTTTCTTTTTTTTTCACTCTTTTTAAAATATCTTTATTTATTAGATAGATAACAGTCAGAATTTGAGAGGAAGGGGGTAATAGAGAGGGAGAGAGACAGAGAAACACCTGAAGCCCTGCTTCAATCACTCCTGAAGCTTTTTCCCCTGATGGTGGGGACTGGAACCTCCTACCAGGTCCTTGAACGCAGTAACGTGCACTCAACCAGGTGTGCCACCACCTGGCTACCAAAACTTTTTCTATAAAGATACTAGGAAACCATTTTCTTTTGTTGCTACCATTCTATCATTGGACTCTTTTTTTTTTTTAATTTATTTATCTATTTGTTATTGGATAGAGACAGAGAGAAATTGAGAGAAGGGGAAGATAGAGAGGAAGAGAGACAGAGAGACACCTGCAGACCTGCTTCACCGCCTTTGAAGCGACTCCCCTGCAGGTGTGGAGCCGGGGGCTCGAACTGGGATCCTAACTGGTCCTTGTGCTTAGCGCCACATGCGCTTTACCCGCTGTGCTACTGCCCGACTCCCACTGGACTCTTTTAAAATTTGTTTTTTTTGCCAGAGCACTCACTGCTCAGCTCTAGTTCATGGTGCTGCTGGGGATTGAACCTGGGACCTTGGATCCTCACTCATGAGAGTCTCTTTACATAATCATCATGCTATTTCTCCCACCTCCATTCTATCCCTGGTATATAGCTGAATTTTCTGCAAGTTCTCTGTGTGTGTGATGTCCTTGTTCTGAGGACTAGTGGCAATATGTGCTCTGTGTTTCTGGAATATTAAACATTTCTCAGCTTTATTTACTTATTGATTTTTGCTCTGGTGATTGGGAGATAAATAAAGGTTCTTTGAGATCTTCAGTTCTTCCAACATCAGTGAAGGAGTCCTGAGTAACCATGCTGAAGGGGGGGGGGCTGCTAACCTAGAGGTGAGCTGTCCTGGAACCCGAGGGCCTAAGTTTAAATTATGCACGAATCCTGTTCAAGGTGAACTAGACAACCAGCCACTTGATGGCTTAGTTTCCTCATCTGTAGAAAAGGATAAAAAAAAAAACAAGAAACCAATCATATGGATGGAAGGTTATATAGTTAATTATTTTTTTGTTTGTTTTGTTTTTGCTCTGGGCCAAGATTTTTAGAGAGAGGAGAGAGAGAGAGAGAGATGGAGAGAGAGAGAGAGAGAGAGGAGGAGAGAGAGAGACATCACAGCAGTGAAGTACCCCCCAGTGCAGAGGGTCTGGGTTCAAACCTGTGTTGTAGACATGGCATAGCAGACACCCACCCAGGTCAGCTACCTGGCAGACCCTGAAGTGGTTTACTGTGAGTGGAGTGGTCCAGGTGGTAGAGGGCTCTTTGTGGAGTGCGACACCCTGGGTTCAATCCCTGGCACTACTTACGATGAGGTGGACCAGGGCTCTGTTCTCCTGTCCTCTCTCTGTAATTCTGTCTCTCCCTTAAGTAAATAAATCTTTTTTCCCCCTCCAGGGTTATCGCTGAGGCTCTGTGCCAGCACTACAAATCCACTGCTCCTGGAAACCATTTTTTATTCTTATTTGTTTAGTTAGTTTTGCCTCCAGCGTTATCACTGGGACTCGGTGCCTGAACTACAGATCCACTGCTCCTGGCGGACTTCTTTATTCGTTATTGTTGTTGTTTTTGTTGGATAGAACAGAGAGAAATTGTGAAAGGAGGGAAAGACATAGAAGGGGAGAGAAAGATAGACACCTGCAGAACTTCTTCACTGCCTGTGAAATGACTCCCCTGCAGGTGGGGATGGGAGGCTTGAACCTGGATTCTTGCACAGATCCTTGTGCTTCACACTATGTGCACTTAACCTGGTGCACTACCACTTGGCCCCATTAAATAAACAAGTCTTTAAAAAATAAATTTGCATTAATTCCTGTGTAAAACAACTGGAGCAGCAAGCAGTACATAAGTGTTTCTATACACCATTCATACCTCAAAAAAGAAATAATAATAATAATAAAGTGTTTCTGTATGGTGGCTGTTAATGAAATGCAGAGCACTGAAGTCCAAGCTTACACAGGGAATGTGGCCTGGTGGGGAAGCAGTGGGGCAATTATGAACTTATAGATTTGATCCCCAACATCTCATGTGCCAAAGTGACTCTCTGGTTCTCTCTTCCTATCCTGTGAAATAAATAAAATATATCTTTAAAAAGAATTACACTTGACGGTGTAAGGATCCCGGTTCGAGCCCCCGGCTTCCCACCTGCAGGGGAGTCGCTTCACAAGCGGTGAAGCAGGTCTGCAGGTGTCTGTCTTTCTCTCCCCCTCTCTGTCTTCCCCTCCTCTCTCCATTTCTCTCTGTCCTATCCAACAACGACGGCATCAATAATAACTACAATAATAAAACAATAAGGGCAACAGAAAGGGAATAAATGAATAAATATTGAAAAGAAGAATCATACTCGAGTAACACTGCCTCCCAAGTCCTTGAGGGGTCTGAGGGTCTGCTTAGTTCTCCCTGTACCCTGGTCATGAAGAAGCTTGGTGCCAGGGGCCTTTTCCCCCAACTGTCCACGCAGCCCCGACCCCAGGCAGATGACTCCCCTGCACACCATAGGAGTGGCCACGCCTGCCTGCCGTGGGAGGGAAAGGTGGCCCAGGCAGTGACCAGGCCCGCTGCCCAGCGAACAGCTTGTGTGCAGCTGGTTCTGCCGCCTGCCTCCGGAAAGGTAGCTGCGCAGGCCTGGGCCCCGGGGGCCCAGGGAGAAGCTTTGATTCCTGGAACCCTACATCAGCACATTATTACTGTCTTATCAGCAGAGTACAGAGCAGGCCAGGGGGCAGGGGACGGATCCCGTTACTCGTGTTGAAACGTCTTTTTGCTTAACTGTGAAAAATCTTCTAGGAGTGAGTTCCCAATCGTGGTGTGAAAACAGATGCTGGAGGGGAAAAAAAAAAGTCAACTTTCCCCTCTGACACACACCATTCAGGAAGATAAGGCTGTAGTCAAGAGACTGTAAGTGCAAAAGGCCCCAAGTGAGGGCAGAAGAGAGGCCTCCAGGCCGGTGTAAGGAGAACCACGGCGGACACCTTTTTTTTCGTTCTTCTCTCTTAATTTTTATTATCTTTATTTATTAATTAGATAGAGATAGCTATAAATAGAGAAAAGGGTGATAGAGGTGAATGACAGAGAGACAGCTGCAGACCTGCTCCTCTACTCGTGAAGCTTTCCCCCTGCAGGTGAGGACCAGGGGCTCGAACCCAGGTCCTTATGCATTGTAACATGTGCACTCAACCAGGTGTGCCTCCACCCAGCCCCGTTACTTTTCTTTTAATATTTTATTTATTTTTCTACTGAGATAGATATATAGAGAGAGTATGATAGAGACCACAGCACTGATCTTCTCTGGTTTCTGGTCTTGCCAAGGACTGAAGCTGGGACCTCAGAGACCCATGCCTTAGGGGGGACTGAGGCCTACTTGAGAAGGAAGAAAAGTTTCCCAAATCATATATCTCAGCCAGGTTTCACTGAGCTAATGTCAAAAGCAGGGCTGAAAAGAGTCACAAAATGAGGTTTGATAGTCTTAAATGGATCCTTTTTTTTTTTTTTTAAGAGAGAAATGGAAAGAGGAGAGGAAGACAGAGAGGGGGAGAGAAAGACACCTGCAGACCTGCTTCACCGCCTGTGAAGGGACTCCCCTGCAGGTGGGGAGCCGGGGCTCGAACCAGGTCCATAAAAATTTGAACTCAGAAAAACTAAGTTTCTATACCAAGGACAAAAGTATTACCTAACTTTTTTTTGAACTAAAGTAAGTAATTTAAAATTCCTTCTCTCAAAACAAGCAAAGTCGGGAGTCAGGCAGTAGCACAGTGGGTTAAGCGCATGCGGTGCAAAGCGCAAGGACTCGCGTAAGGATCCTGGTTCGAGCCCCCGGCTCCCCACCTGCAGGGGAGTCCCTTCACAGGCGGTGAAGCAGGTCTGCAGGTGTCTGTCTTTCTCTCCCCCTCTCTTTTTTCCCTTCCTCTCTCATTTCTCTCTGTCCTATCCAACAACTACACCAATAACAACAACAATAATGACTACAACAACAATAAAAAGACAAGGGCAACAAAAGGGAAAATAAATAAATTAAATTTTAATTTAAAAAAAAAAACAAGCCAAGTCCTCAATCTCTCCTAGTCTTCAACTGACCAAGTCCTTGTTCCTCAAGTCTTTGTATCTCAACTTTGAGTTCACTGTTTCCTGGGAGACTCCCTGACCACCCCTACCTGGACAGTGACCGTCACAGGGCCTGCCATGGTCATGGCTAAGGCGGCCCTGATGCTACAGCATCAGCGTTGTCTGTTGACTCTGTCTTTCTCCTTGCAAGACACTGAAGTGCTTAGTTCAGGGTCTTATTTTTGGACCTCAGACAGTGTATGAGGTCCCGAGTTCAATCCCTGTCAGCACATGTACCAGAGTGATGTCTGGTTCTCTCTCTCTCCTTCTATTTTTCTCATTAATAAATAAAATTCTTTAAAGAAGACTATTTAAAAAAAAAGCAGTTTTAACCAAACAAACCTTCTGCTTGTTCTTTTTTTCCTAAGAGGATTCAGAATCCAAAATTCTTGTTTTTTATAAAATTCCATTTTCTATTGTTTTCTGTAAAATTTTTGATTTTTCTCAACTTGGATCAACAATGGTAGAGAATGTTCCATCCTCCAAAGGGAGGATGGACAACATACTCTATGTTCCAAATGAGGAAGATGGGTCCTGAAATTGGGGCAGCTCGGAACGTCCCTACTCATGACCACAGAATGTAAGCTCAGATCTACAGGGATGCAGAGGTCACACAGGCTCCTAAGCTGATTATGGGCCTCAGATCACATCAAATTGATGGAGTTTACAGTCAATAATCTTTATACCCCTTTCCCATATTTGGGAGCTACTCTCTTCCCTGATCCAGCTTTTTGGTCCCTTTTCTAGCCATGACATCATCTCCCCAGACAGTAACTTGGATCCACCTGCTTATCAGATTTCAGGCTCAGGGAACAAAACAAAACAAAACAAAAACAAACAAACAAACAAAAACTAGTATAGTCTGAGGCCCTTTACAATATAACTAAAATATGCCTACTAGCTATCTACAAAATGGAGATCCCCAACTCTTCATCTGCACTAGTCCAACCTTTAGGTTCATGATTAGTTAACAGCTTGTTTGGTTTTATATGTTAACTCTCTTTTCAGCTACCAGGTTCCAGATGCTACCATGATGCCAACCAGACTTCCTTGGACAGACGACCCCACCAATGTGTCCTGGAGCTCCGCTTCCCCAGAGTCCTGCCCCACTAGGGAAAGAGAGAGACAGGCCGGGAGTATGGATCCACCTGTCAATGCCCATGTTCAGCGGGGAAGCAATTACAGAAGCCAGACCTTCCATCTTCTGCTCCCACAATGACCCTGGGTCCATACTCCCAGAGGGATAAAGAATAGGAAAGCTATCAGGGGAGGGGAGGGGATATGGAGTTCTGGTGGTGGGAATTGTGTGGTGTTGTACCCCTCTTATCCTATGGTTTTGTCAATGTTTCCTTTTTATAAATACATTAAAATAATAATGAATTCTGATTTTCAATATGAAAAGGCAAGTTTTAAGAGTCATTTCCATTTTACACTTCAAAACACTTTTTTTCTGCCGCCTTGCAAGCTCTCGACAGTCGGCTAGGAGCCACTGGATGGGGTGAAATCAAGGGTGAGGTGTAGGGATACTTGTCATGCCAGGGATGCAGTGTCCTTAATACATAGGCTGCAGACACAGTGGGTCCTTTGATCTCAGTCCTGAGGGCAGCTCAAGTGTGCTGAGACATTCTTAGCCTGAGAACACTACTCTTTTTCCAAGATGGGCATTTTTTTTTTAATCAGTTTTTTTTTCCTTCTAGAAATAGTGCCTAGTGGATTTCTCTACTTTATTCAGGTTCCTAGCCACTTTCTCTATTTCTGCTTCAGGATGGGAGCTCTGAGTTCTTTTGGGTTTTATCAAATTATACACTGTGTGAAGGCATCCATTTCACCAACAGATGGACTAAATGTGCATGAAAATACATGCCCTTTAAAGAAACTAAATTAGTAGTTCCACATCTTTCCCCTTTTATTAAGGACAGAGTTTTAGGAGAGCTCTCTGCTATAAAGTCAGACTTTTACAGACATCAGCAAAATGAGATGTATTTGGATGAAAATCGAAGAGAACATCAGACAAGGCTTTTGCAACACTGAACCTGCAGGTTTCAAGCCGAGATTTGGGGGATGCTGGTCCCCGATCCCAGCAGTGGTTTGAAAACAGATGAAGGAGAAGAAAAACTTTGCAACTTTATGACTCCTTAAGAGTTGGCAGCTCTCTGGAAAAGAAACTGACTTCTTTCTTTCTTTCTTTCTTTCTTTCTTTCTTTCTTTCTTTCTTTCTTTCTTTCTTTCTTTCTTTCTTTCTTTCTTTTTTATATTTATTTACTTATTTTCCCTTTTGTTGCCCTTGTTGTTTAACATTGTTGTTGGCTAGGACAGAGAGAAATGGAGAGAGGAGGGGAAGACCGAGAGGGGGAGAGATAGACACCAGCAGACCTACTTCACTGCTTGTGAAGCGACTCCCCTGCAGGTGGGGAGCCAGGGGCTCGAACCGGGATCCTTCTGCCAGTCCCTGCGCTTTGCGCCATGTGCGCTTACCCACTGTACCACCGCTCTCCCAGACAACTTTTCATCATGGATAAAACGGTGCTAAAACAGTGGCGCTGAATGACTCAGCGACTACAAGCCACAGAGCACTAGGTTTAGAGTCCCAGAAACCTATCCACCTGTCCACACAACCAGATCTGTCAGCCAGTCTAGCCGTAGAATTTGGAGCATACTGATGCTCTGCTTCCTAGCAACCCGCTACTTGTCCAATGGACATGGCAAAGCTGAATAAGACAAGCTTTCCATCTAGACAAGCTTCCAGGGTGGAAGACAAGGAAGAATATCAGCAAGCTAGGAGGGTAGAAGCCAGCTACTCTGGAGAGTATCTAGAACTGGAGTAGACCTGGGAGCTTTTATGTGTTCATTGTTGGGACAGAAACGTGATTAGCACAAGGCTGACATCAGGCTTGTGGAAACCCACAAGGAATTGTGGAATTGTGGGTGTGTCAAGAGTGATGTAAGCGCCAGCCTGCTGTGGAACTCTCTCTCTTTTTTCCTGCGTGCTCTCCTTCACCTTGGACGGCCCTGTCTCTTTCAGTACCACAGTATTGGGGTGGGGGATGCTGGTATGTGATAAAAGTCAACGGAGCTAATATTTCTTTATTGACAGCTGAGGTAAAGAACAAACACCTCATCACAGACCCCTGCGAGCGTCAACCCGGCTTTGGCCTAGCACGTTATGATTGGGCCCTCCTCAATCGCGATCGAATGGGCCATGGCCGGTGCGTCGCTATGTTCCATCGCTGGGGAGCCAGAGACGACCCGAACTGCCCCTGCAGCTACAGACAGACTATGACCCACATAGCCAACGACTGCCACCTCTCCAGATTCAAAGGAGATCTCGAAACTTGACATCAGGCTCAACCTGACACTGTTGACTAGCTACGGAAGAAGGGCAAACGCTAGAAGAAGAACTGCCGAGTGTTCTATAACTCCTGAGTTATTCATTTACTTGCTTGCTGGTAAATGTTTATACTTTTGTTCTGCCAAATAGTGCTTTCTTTTTTAAAAAAAATTTTTATCATTATTTATTTTCCCTTTTGTTGCCCTTGTTGTTTTTTTATTATTGTTGTAGTTATTGTTGTTAATGTCATTGTTGTTGGTTAGGACAGAGAGAAATGGAGAGAAGAGGGAACGACAGAGAGGGGGAGAGAAAGAGAGCTGCAGACCTGCTGTACTGCTTGTGAAGTGACCACCCTGCAGGTGGGGAGCCAGAGGATCGAACCGGGATCCTTAAGCCAGTCTTTGTGCTTTGTGCCACCTGTGCTTAACCCACTGCACTACCGCCCGACTCCCTTTTCTTTCAGGAAAAGGCTTCACTTCTGAAATACAGCTTTTGAACTTTGGACTGCAGTAAAGTCACTCTCTTAAAAATTTTTTTCTTGTTTTTAATAGTTTCATTGTCTTTATTTATTTGTTGGATAGAGATAGCCAGGAATTTAGATTAAGGAGGATATAGAGAAAATGAAAGGCAGAGAGATACCTGCATCCTCACTTCACTACTTGTGAAGCTTTCCTCCTGCAGGTGAGAACCAGGTGCTTGATCCCAGGTCTTTGCATATTGTAACTGATGTGCTCAACCAGGTGCGCCACCATCTAGCCTCAGGTCACTCTTTCTCAATGAGTTGACTCTTCTTTGTAAAATTAATGTCCTCCTGATCAGTTTGGCAATCTAGTAGAAAAGCCCAAGGAAGGCAGAGCCCATAAAGTGAATAGCAGTTTGGATGCGACAAATGACACAACACCAACAACTAGGAAAAGTCTAAGCTCATCAGACAAAGAAAAGACTACAAAAGCCAGATAAGGACAAGAGACTGACTCACTTAAAAATGTCTTTTTAAATATATATATCAATACCAGACCACCCCATAATCTGGGGCTTTAGTCAGGGTTCCTTGGATTCCCACATAGATATGATGGGCCTAGACCTCTCTCCACCATTACTGGTCACTTCCATCAGGAACGTTATCATAAGACCTATTCTGGACCTCTCCAGGTCCTTGCTCTCACAGCAGAGCAGCCATGGTAGGGACTCCCCACTCTCTGAAGGGAAGGTGAGTTGGTCTGCTCTACCCCTTGAGGAAAACGGGCCCTGAAATGAGAGCAGCTTAGAATGTTCCCAGCTGTGACCATGGACTGTGGGCTCAGACTGACAGGGACTTGGAGGTTACACAGGCTCCTGTGCTGAATGTGAATAGACATGGGCCCTGGGTCAGGCTGATGTGGTAAGCATTAAGCTGAAGATTTTCTTCAAATTTGGGAGCTACTCTCTAGCCCAATCCAACCTTCTAGCCTTTATCTCAACTCTGACACCATTTTCCCCAGACAATATTTTTATCCAACACCATGTTATCTATCAGACTCAAGCAAAAACAAACAAACAAACAAAAAAAAAAAACTACAAAAGTCATGGGCCCTTAGAAACATACCTAAAATAGACTTCCTAGCTTCTTTCCACCCTGAGATTTCTATTCTCATCTGCTCTATTCCCACTTTTTAGTTCTTGTTTATTAAAAATTCTGTCCTGCTTTATATATTACTGCCTTTCAGCCACCAAGTTGCAGATGCTACCATGATTCCATCCTGACTTCCTTGGGTAGATGACCTCACTAATGTGTCTCAGAAGCTCACCTCCCCAGAGCCCCACTAGGGAAAGATAGAAACAGGCTGAGGATATGGATCTACTGGCCAACATACATGTCTAGTGGAGAATCAATTACAGAGCCAAAATTCCTATTGTCTGCACTCAGTAACGAATTTTGGTCCATACTGCAAGAGGGAGAGAAATGTTAGAGGGAACCTCCACAGGGTTCCGAACTCCAACTTCATCAATATCCAAAGCATCTGTTTCCAAGAATCATGTCTTTATACTATCAGTGAAAGGGAAGTGAACCTGGGAAACACCAGAGGAAGCCAGGCCCAGTTTCTCCCTGTGTCTGGATTGGTTATCTCTGGGTACCCAGATTTCATCCTCCTGTCCAAAAATGTATATGGGATGTTCATGTCTTGTTATGACTGTGTGTGTGTGTCCTGGACTCATTCCCATCTGGTGCCCTGAACTGTTGGAACAGGCTCTGGTCAGCCATGACCCTGAACTGGAATAGGTGGTCTAGAAAACGAATGAACAGATACAGGAAGACTAATTATTATTTGATGTTAGTGGTGATTTTGGTCTTTATCTAGAAGTCTGGTCATGTTTTGTGGTCAGAGAAATGCTATAGGAAGTAAACTCTTGTTTATGGTAGTGAATTCATCTAAAAAAAATTGTGTTGCCTTTCACCTAAAATTTCAGTTTCCTTTATAAACACACACACACACACACACACACACACACACACACACACACACACACATTCACTTTAATTGCAACCAGAGTTATTGCTGGGGCTTGGTGTCAGCAGTATAAATGGAACACTCCTTGTAGTATTTTTTTTCCCTTTTTCTTTCTATTTTATTTGACAAGACAGAGAAGAATTGAGAGGGGAGGTGGAGATAGAGAGGGAGGGAGAAAGATAGACACCTGCAGATTTGCTTCACTTCTCATAAAGCTTCATCCTTGTAGGTGGGGAGTAAGAGTTCAGACCAGGTGCCCAGTAACGTGTCACTCAACCAGGTACATCACTGCCTGACTGAAAATTGAAGTTTCCAGAGCCATGTGGTGGCTGACCTTATACAGCACACACAGTGCCATGTGTGAGAATTCAGATTCATGCCTCTGATCCACACTTGCAGGGGTAGGGGTAGGGGAGGATGCTTCATGAGCAGTCTAACAGTGCTACAGATGTCTTTCTTTCTGCCTCTCTCTTTTCCTCTTTATTTCTGTCTTTTGTCTTCTGTTGAAAGAAAATAAGTGGCATCCAGGAACAGTGGGACCATGCTGGCACCTGGTCCCATGAATAACACTGGTGACAAAAAAAGAGAGAGAAAGGAATAAATAAGTAAGGAAACGAGAGAGAGAGAGAAAGAGGGAGAGAGAGGGAGAGGGAGAGGAGGGAGGAAGGGAAATGGAAAGGAGAGGAGAGGAGAGGAGAGGAGAGGAGAGGAGAGGAGAGGAGAGGAGAGGAGAGGAGAGGGGAGGGGAGGGGAGGGCAGGAGAGGAGAGGAGAGGAGAGGAGAGGAGAGGAGAGGAGAGGAGAGGGAAGGGAGATACAGCTCCCCAGAGTCTCTTCATGATGCTGAATGTGCACTCACTGTAGTGAGTGGGCTACAAGAGTAGGAACACACATCTCTACATCTCTCCTGCTCACCCTCTGAGTCCCATGTCCCATTAGACTTTGCTTACAAGCCACATGTTCAATGATAAAAGCATTCATCATTTCATAGTGGCTCTAGTAAAGTTTTAACCAAATGTGAAACCTTTCTAACTGTGAGGCCGTGTGCGAGTTCCAGTGGGGAGACCTGTGAGGTCAGCCACAGGAGGGAGTCACTGGGGAAGTGCGGAACAGCAATCCTTCAGGAGGACTGGGGGCACTGGGTGGTGCCTATACCCTAACTCCATGTCTGAGAACATATCCTAATGTTCTTATCTGCAGGTTCTTCACAAAAGACTTATTTATAGAGTAGTTCACTACAGAATTATTATAGCAACACTTAACTCTAACCTAAGTGTATAATGCAAACAGAATTATTAATTAATACGCATATCCCTGATGAAGTATTCTGCAGCTGATAAAACTTGCATAAGAACCAAAAGATGCCATGATACATGATGGAAATTTCTCTCTCTCCATATGTGTGTGTGTGTGTGTGTATGTGTATTCTGTGATCATATTTCTGTGTTTGAATATATCCGGTTCAAGTAAATGTTAATAAAATACATATTGTGGCTAGTGAGACAGTACAGTGGTTATATAGAAGACCTTCATGCCTCACATTCTAAGCTCTACACTCAATCCCTGGCACCACAATAAGCTACAGCTGAACAGTCTGATTTAAAAATACTTTCCTATCCCTGGGTAGTTGACTATAGACACTTCTCTTGATTCATCTCCTTCTTCTGTTTTACAAAGGGGACTGGGCCCAAGTCTTCCCTTCTGAGATATCCTTGTTTCTCTGTGGCCTTGTCCTTGGTCCTATGCCTAGACCTGCCCCTGATTTTGGGCCTGGGTTTACTTTTCTTTACTCTATTTTCCATCTGTTACAACATTTACTCAATGATTTATGAGCATTTATTCCTTAATTGTGTTTTGTCTGTTGTTGCAGCCTGATTTTTCTGAGGGTCACCACGACTTCAAGGTTTCAGGATGATGATGCAACAGGCATCAGGCAGTTTTGCATAGTTGACACAGTTTATAGCATGTAGCGTTCTTGGCCTTTTCCTCAGGAGAGCATGGCTTCTATTAAATGATTTGGCAAGGGAGATCAAGAAAGGGTCACAAGGGTTTTCTGAGGAGAAAAAGGCTGTTTCTTAATTTTCAATAGTCTCTATTAGGGTAGAATTCATTGGGAATGCTTTATGATGGCACCTGTGAACTGAAAGCAGGCAGGCTAGATCATCAGACCCATGGGGCTGAGACTCCAATGGAGCTGGGTTTGAATCCAGCAGTATGTGATTTCTGAACTTGAGTTCCTAACAACTGTACAGAGGGAACTGTACTTCCTCTGTAAGAAAGTGACTGAGAGCAGACCATTTGTATGAGCTATTTGAGCTTGACTGTCCATAAGACCTGTTTTGGGGAAATAGTTCTGTGAACTGTTAGTTGTTGGTTGTACCACAAAGCCCCATGCTCCACATTCCTCTGGGGGAATTAGCAGGCCAAGACTTGGTCATTGAAATGGCAAATTAGTTTCCAAATAAATTGTTTCCAGTAAAATTATCTTTTCAAAAGAGTTTATGATGTTTCATGTGTTACAAACCACAGAGTTTATTGTTCATCACAAGACGTGCTCTGCTCTTTTTTTCTTTTTAATTGTCTTTAAAGTATTCCAAGAAAAATAAAATAAAAGGGACCTCCTTTGAATTGTAGAGGTGGTCAAACCCAATAGCTTGCCCAAGACAAAGCCATCTAGGAAATTTTCATCAAACATTAAAAAATAGTAAGTCATAGCTTTGCTCTTTTATTCCTTTATTCACTCACAAACACAGAAGGTATTTATGAAGATAGAAAAATGAATATGGTCTTCCTCTACCCACTCTATCCTGCACCCTCCTTTCTTCCACCCCACCCCCCCAGGAGAGAAGACTAAAAACTAATGACATGGTTATGCACATAATCAGGTTGGGGGAACCAACTGTGTCTGTAGAAGAGGAAGATGACCTCAAGTCTCTCAGAGCTTCGGCATCTACACTGGCCCCATCAGGTGTAGACAAAGGTTGGGTTGACCATTAGGGTGTATACACTATCAATCAGAGAAGGCCAGTTATTCTAGAGATGCTTCTGTGTCCATTGCTAGTGTTAGGGTCCATGGTTTGGTAAAGAAACAAAATGAAACCATCAGCAAAATGAAGACCAAGACTTCCAACTCCCAGTTCTCTACATGTGCATCACAACTGAGAACAGTCTTTGGTGAGTGTTCTAGTGGGTCCAGCAAGCATTGGAAATAGGACTGGTTTTAAGAGACCAATTGGCTACATGAATTGCAACCTTTTGTCTCCCCACCTGGATTGGGCTCACCTTTGAATACAAATTCTGGTTCTCAATTATGGAGGAATTAAGTCAGAATCTCTAAAGGTGGGTTCTGCTAATATATTATTTACCAGGCCTCTCTCTCTCACTCTGTCTCTGTCTCTCTCTGTCTCTCTCTCCCTCTCTCTCTCTCTCTCTCACTCTCACTCTGTCTCTCTTTCTTGAACACAGTTTAATATTTAAGAACCACTGATGTAAGAAGAAAGCTTGCAGTTCATCATAGATACAAATAACATCAGTTCTCTGGCATGGGTAAACACTGGGCCTCTTTTGACTCTCATGTCCACACCTGCAGAACAGGATATGTCAAGAAAACTGCCCTTGCAGTGTGGTTATAGGACAGAAACAAAATGGATAGAGTGATCTCACCTTGTAAAGACAAATGCCTTGCAGTGTGTTTAGTCTTTATACTTTTCAAGAAAGTATGCTTCTCTCTCTCTCTCTCTCTTCTTTTTTATATATTTGCTAGGAGATTAAGGGAGCAGGCATTATATCTTCTGGTGCTAGTTTTAACTTGGGAGGTGCTATCAGAACAATTAATTTGCACTGAATAAAGTGTATTCTGAAAATACAATGACAAAGAACACCTTTGATTTATTTGTGAATCTAGTCTAAGAAAGAAACATGTAAGCAGATAATTTCAATGCAATTTGAAGATAATTATGATGGTCATAGTAAAACATTGAAATTAATGTTAATTGTCATAATTTAAATTTTTGGAACACTACTCTATGCTATGAACTCTCTAAGTATCTATATTTTCTTACTTAAGTCTCATTACTATCCTATAAGATGAGCCTCATTACTTGAATTGTATAGATGATGAAACTGCAGACCCCAAAAAATGTGCCCAAAGGCGTCCAGTCAGCAGTAAAGTTCAGATTCAAATTCAAATTTGTCTGGCTAAACTTCTCTTACTACTGATCTACAGAATTTCCAGGACTAGTAGATTTGCATTTGAAAATCATCTGGCCTACCAAAGCCTAAAGTCCTTAGTCTGAAAGACAGTTTAAAGAAAGCATTAACTTTTTTGTTGACTTATTTATTTATTTATTTATTTAAGAAAAGAGACATTAATAAAACTGTAGGATAAAAAGGGTACAGCTCCACACAATTCTCACAACCTGATCTCCATATCCCATCCCCTTTCCTGATAACTTTCCCATTCTCTATCCCTCTGGGAGCATGGACCCAGGGTTGTTGTGGGTTGCAGAAGGTGGAAGGTCTGGCTTCTGTAATTGCTTCCCCGTTGAACATGGGTGTTGACTGGTCAGTCCATACTCCCAGTCTGCCTCTCTCTTTCCCTAGTAAGTTTGGTCTCTGGGGAAGCAGAGCTCCAGGACACATTGGTGGGGTCGTCTGTTCAGAGAAGTCTGGTCGGCATCATGCTGGCATCCAGAACCTGGTGGCTGAAAAGAGAGTTAACGTACAAAGCCAAACAAATTGTTGAACAATCATGGACCTAAAGACTGGAATAGTGCAGTTGAAGTGTAACTTTTAAACACCTGACAGCAATTCCAAGAGAGAAATCAATATTCCCTCATGACCCAATGAACACACATGTGCACATGTACTGTTCCAATATGTGTTCATGCGTATGTCTCTGTCATGAAATTATAATTATATTTACTCTGATTTTTTTTCCTTTTGTACAAGGACAGTAAAACATGCTTTCTATTGGACTAGCATTTCATTTTAAGATGCTCCCTAGAATTACATACTTTAGATAAATAGAAAAGACTATAAAGATAAAGTCATTCTGTACCAGTTCCATTCTCCTTTCTAAAGAGTCCTCAAAAATGGTTACATTCAAGTATCTAAAGTCCTGGAAGGTATCTTAATGATAAATTCATGATCAATGATCCAAGTCTTAAATACATGAGGTATGCAGTGAAGGGTTCATTTGGTCTAAGTTACTTTGCAAGTAAGTCTATACCACCCACTTTGCTGGCATTGTTTTTTGCTACATAATAAAAATCAGGCACCACTTGAACAGCAAGTATTTCCCTTATTCTGAAACAGCATGATTCACATCCTTGAATAGCATTTCCTGTTTGTTTTAGCCTTTGGAAAACTCAGAACCTAATTTGTGCTCTAACTTCCTGCTATATTAGGGAATCAATCTTCTCTACTTTTTTTTTTTTTTTACTTTCTCAACTTCTGTCCATGAGTGATGTCACCCCATACATAGCCTTCTCTTTCTAACTTATTTCACTTAACATGATCTCGTCAAACTCCACATAACCAGATGTGAAGAAGGTGGATACATGACTCTTAATATCTGAATACTATCTCATTGTGTATATATATACCACAACCTTTTTATCCACTTATCTGTTGTTGTATACCTAGGTTGCTTCCAGGTTTTGGCTATTACAAATTGTGCTGATATGGACTGAAAGAGAAGAAGTTAAAACTGTCACTATTTGCAAATGATATGACAGTTTACATAGAAAAGCCTCAAGAATTCAGCAGAAATTATCAAGTAATATAGTAAAGTATTAGGCTACAATATTAATATACAAGTTAGTGGCATTCCTTTATGCAAACACTGTCAGAAGAAGAAGAAATCCAGAAATCAGTCCCATTCACTATATCAGCAAAAACATAAAATATCTAGGAATAAATATAACAAAAGAAATGAAAGACTTCTATATTGAAAACTATGTATCATTATTCAGGGAAATAGAAAAATATACAAATAAGTGTAAAGATATACCATGCTCATGGACTGGAATAATTAACATCATCAAAATGAATATTCTCTACAGAGCCATATACAAATTTAATGCAATCTTCATAGAGATCCTACCAATTTTCTTAAGAGAACAGACTAAAAGCTACAAACATTTATCTAGAACCAGAAAGTATATATAATTGCCAAAAAAAAGTCTTGAGAAAGAAGAACAGAATTGGTGGTCTGGGAAGTGATGCACTGGATAAGCACTGGACTCTCAAGCATGAGGTCCTGAGTTCAAACGCTGGAGGCAATGTACCAGAGTAATGTCTGGTTCTTTCTCTCTCCTCTTATCTTTCTTACTAATAAATAAATAGTTCTTTAAAAAAATAAAGAAGAACAGAACTGTAGGCATCACACTCCCAGACCTCAAACTATATTACAGGGACACTGTAATCAAAACTGCTTGGCACTGGAACATAAATAGACACACTGAACGGTGGAATAGAATTGAGAGCCCAGAGATAACCCCCCACACTTATGGACATCTAATTTTTGACAAGGGGGCCCAAACTATTACGTGAACAAATGGTATTGGCATAATTGGGTTGAAGCATGCAAAGAATAAAACTGAGCCACTACATTATACTACACACAAAAGTAAACTCCAACTGGATTAAATATTTGGCTGTTAGACCATAGGCTCTCAAGTACTTAGAGGAAAACATTGGCAGAACTCTTTTCCACCTAATTTCATAAGCATCTTAAATGACATTTTCATTATTTGGGGGGAACATTTTCATTGTATTGTAGCATTTTAAGTCACTTCAAGATTTTTTTAGGGGTGAGAAATGTGGTGTTTTAAATATAAGTATGAAACTCAAGGTGAATTATGGAAGGGAAGACTTATAATCATTAACTCAACTGCTGAAGACATGAGAGAGATGGTTCATCAAGAGAGGTTGCCTAACCTGATATGAAAGGAAAAGTAAGAGAAAAGAAGTATTACAGTAGACTTTATCCTGTGACTGATGGTGTGCACCTTCAGATTGCCCTTTAACCCTTGTGGCTCACAAATGAATCATATAATCCCATCTTGCCTCCTAGTATCATGTCACATGAATGAACTTGAAATGTCAATTTGTACTCAGCACTGGAGATGCTTTCCATGACACACACCTTTTAAAGAATTACTTTATTTTCCTATTGAATTTCTAAGCCACTTACTTCCCTGTTGTGTAAAAAATTTAAAAATGCAATATATTTGGACAAGGACTACTAAACTATAAAAGTTATATATGCTCAGTATTGATGGGAAACTTCTGATTGCTTCAGGGTTGACTTTTTTCCATGTCTGGCATGCATAAAATGAAGCACAATCATATTATAAAACATTATGTTTTGTACTTTTCATTCTAATAAAATGGTTTAAAACTTATGATCAGAGCTGAATTAAGTGCATTTCCCAGGTAAAACACCATCAAGCACAAATATTACAAAGGATATTGGCATTTTTTTTAAGTGTTCTGCACATTAACATGAAAAATGATTAAGTCTCTTCCAACTTCTCACCCCAGCCCCCACCCTCAGTACTGGTTAATTAACCAATTGTAAAAAAAAAAAAAAGACAAAAGTAAGTGAACTTCCAATCCTTGGGCTCTGGAAAAAGCAATCACAGAATCATTAAAATAAATTTCAACTGATGAATACCAGAAAAAAATGACCAGTGGAAATAGTAAAAACAGTGGAATCTAGCAGGTCAAAACCTCACAGAAAATGAACAATGGATTGTTCCAACTTGCCACTGTGGCTATTTAAACCAGGAAGAAGCCCTAATTCATAGTATACTGTTTAAATGTTGAGAGGTTTTTAATGTGACTTTTCACCTGGCTCCCATCTCTCCGTATCCTTTTGCTCAGTTCCACTATCTTGAAACAACCTACCCTTTAGTTGGGTCTTGACATGACATCCTTGGTATTGTACAGTAGCTAGAAGCCACAGAGTGATCATAGCACTTGGTTGACTTGGAACTGGGAATAGATCTATCTTGTGTTACATATTGCTTGCAGAAATATCTATGGCTAACTAAGCCCATTTCTTGTTTCTCTAAACATGAGGGTAGTGCACAATTTTCTAGTCTTCGTGGCTATTACTTTGGGTCATCTGGTGAGTCCATGGAACACGGTGACCCCAAATTTTCATCTGCACTATTCCAGCCTTTAGGTTCGTGATTAGTCAACAGTTTGTTTGGTTTTATATGTTAGCTCTTTTTCAGCCACCAGGTTCCAGATGCTAACATGATGTCAACCAGACTTCCCTGGGCAGATGACCCAACCAATGTGTCCTGGAGCTTTGCTTCCCCAGAGCTCTGCCCCAGTAGGAAAAGAGAGACAGGCTGGGAGTATGGATTCACCTGCCAACACCCATGTTCAGCGGGGAAGCAATTACAGAAGCCAGACCTTCCACCTTCTGCACCCCACAATGACCTTGGGTCCATACTCCCAGAGGGATTAAGAACAGGAAAGCTATCAGGGGAGGGGATGGAGTGATACAGAGTTCTGGTGGTGGGAATTGTGTGGAACTGTATCCTTTTTATTCTATGTTTTTTGTCAGTGTTTCTCTTTTATAAATAAAAATAAAAAAAATTGGCAGACTCTGAGTTTGGGGTATAGTCATGATTCTATTTTCTTTTTTCCTTCCTTCCTTCCTTCCTTCCTTCCTTCCTTCCTTCCTTTCTTTCTTTCTTTCTTTCTTTTTCTCACTAGAGCACTGCCCAGCTCTGGCTTATAGTGGTGCAGGAGATTGAACCTGGGACCTGGGAGCCTCAGGCATGAGAATTTGCTTGCATAACCATTATGCTATTTCTCCTGGCCTGATTGTGCATTTTGACAAGCTGCTGGTTTCATTTCGAAAAGGTGATGTCAATACTACTGGCTTGATAAACAGTACTTAGCATAGTAAGGCTGTATGCTGACCCCAGCCATGGCATGGAATGAGCTGTGTAGATTTCCATAATTGATGGTATCTGTACAGCAAGAAGCAAACACTCAGGCTGCAGAAACCCACGAGGAATGGAAGGAGACTGGAGGCCAGCACTACCCACTGGAAGAACCTACACAGGGAGCCAGCTGTGTGGCCTATAAAAGACTGTGAGTAGGCTGAAAAGAAACTTTTATTGTGTTGATCTCTGAATGTTTGAATGCCAGAACCTATTGTTAAAACAACATAGGTTACTCTGTTTTCTCTCTTATATATGTATACCTTAAACAGCTTTGTAAAAGAAAACACACACACACACACACACACACACACACACACACACACGACAACACTCAATTCTGGCATATACAGTGTCAGGGATCAAACATAGGGCTTCAGGCATGCAAGTCTGCAGTTGACTGAGCCATCAGCTATCATAGCTTACTATAGTTCCATCTCTTATAAACTGCCTTTTCTGAGACTTTTCTTGACCAATCATTTTGAACTATCTTAGAAAACTTACCAAATACCAATTTTATACCAAGCACAATGTAGTTGCTTGAGAGCTGTGGAATAGGTCAGATTATTTTTCCAATTGGGAAGAAAGATAAAAATGAGATTAAATAATGAATCAATAAGTCTGACTGTCCTCCAGGATGGGAGCTAGTAGTCCCAATTGTTGGCATTCAGGTAGCCTTTCTACCGTTAATTGTATTGACATTGGCTTTGAATGCTAGAAAGGGTTTGAACTTATAATCATTAGGTTATTAAAGAGAGTCTCAGGAGAATTAAATGGAGTAATATTAGGAAGGTGTGCAGGGAAGGGTGAAATTTACCTTTAGATCAAGTATAGGATGAAGGGTTAGTATAAAGGAATAGGCAACAGAAAGGAAAGGTAGAGATATGTTGTGAAATATGGTTAAAGGAGTTTGAATTTTGTCCTGAGGAGCTCCTGGTGAGTTGAAATAGGAGAGTGATCCACTAGGCATAAAGAATATTTTGAGAGCAACATAGAAGATACTAGAAGCACTCTTTCTCTGCTCAAGGATTTATCGCAACAGTTCAGGTACAAAGGTTGAGCCAAAAAAGAAAGAAGACAATCTGAAAATGCTGTGATGAAGATGCAGTAGTATCTCTCCTGCCCTCAGACTCCAGTCAGGAACAAGGAAGCTGTGATTCTCAAAGTTTGAATCTAGGCATTCATTAACTCAGAGAATAAGGTCTCTAGCTTCTTATTCCAATCTCAAACTTGTCCCACATTATAGACAGTGTCTTAAGTGCTCTCTACAGCTGTTCTTGATGAGCCTGACAACTTCAGAACAGCAGAATTCACACCATAGTATTGGCTACCTTTGCAAAAATTAATTTAAATAGTTTTGAGTCATCTCAATGGGAAATTGACCGGAATTTGATATCACTGTCACCCGCCAACAGCAATTTTAAACTCATTAAAAAATGAAAATCTGTAGGGAGTAGATGGTAGCTCACCCCATCAAGAGCACGTGTAGTCATGGTTAAGGATAAGTTGTTGGTCCTCCCCACCCCCTTGCAAGGGGGAAACTTCACAAGAAGTATAACAGTGCTGCAAAGTATCTCTCACTTTCGTATCCTTCATCCCTATCCCCAAAATGAATAAATGGATGAATGAATGAATAAGTAAGTAAATAAAGGAAGGAAGAAAAGAAAAGGTGGGACAGGGTGCTGGTGCACATAGTCATATACACATGTCGCCATGCACAAGGCCCTGGGTTCTATTCCCGGCTCCCTACCTACAGAGAAGCTTCACAAGAAGTGAAGCAAGTCTGCAGGTGTCTCTCTTTCTCTTGCCCTCTCTATTGCCCTCTCTGATCTCAGTTTCTCTATGTCCTACAAAGTAAAATAAAATAAGGAAAAAAATATCCAGTGAGAGTGGAGGATTTGTAGTGCCTGTACCAAGCCCAATGGGATAAAGAAAGAAAGAAGGAAAGAAAGAAAGAAAGAGAGAGAGAAAGAAAGAGAGAAAGGAGGAAAGAAAGGGATGAAGAAAGACAACAACAAACAGGCTTTCTGGAGCAATAGCAGCAGGGCCCTATGATAACCACGATGGAAAGAAACATAGACTAAATATTTTACTCCAAAGGCAGTTCAGTTCCTCTGGAGTCTGTGGCAGGTCTCTGTGAGGGAATGTAGGAGGAGTATTTCTATACCTCTGAGAGTGCCCTTTGTCTCATGATTGGTCAGACAGGGAGGATGACAACTGGCTTCCACTCTTCTTTTCTACTCTCATCTTCCTCAGACCCCCAGGTAGAACCTAAGTGGGAGTTGTCCTATAGAGCATCATGTTACTTCGGCATATCCATTCTTGTCCAAGGATGACTGTGGGAAGATGCTCTTTTGATGGACTTCTGGGACTATACACATTGTCAGAAGGACAATTGCAGAAGTCAGAACTCCCACCTTCTGTACCCCAAAAAGAAGTTTGGTCCATACTCCCAGTGGAAAAGAAGTGATGGGGGAAGATGACCAGAGGGCTCCGAACACCAGCTCCATCAGGACCCAGAGAGAGAAGAGGAAAAAGGAAGGGACACTTGGATGTAGAAATAGGTGTAGGTGTGACATGGAAAGGAAGAGAAGACAAGACCATGGGAGGGGGATGGGCAAATATATACACATATATCTAGACAAGATAGTTGTAGAAATAATAGTTAATATCTGCAACATTGGTAGAACTTCTTTAGCCTCCAACAGAAGAAATGATACAGAACTTTGGTGGCAGAAATGGTACGGAGTTGTGCCCCTATTGTCTTATAATTTTGTAAATCAATATTAAATCATTAATTTAAAGAAAATAGCTAAAGGAAAGCTTTTTACGGCTGTTATGCCAGAAGATTGGTACCTACTGTGTATCATACTAACCAAATGACTGGAAGAAATGGTTATTAATACCACACAGTCCACATCCCTACGTTGGAGACCAGGGATGGGGTTACTTACCCGGATCATATGAGGTTTGGTATCTTCCATGGAACGTTGGTAATGGAGCACTGAGTAAAGCAGTAAGGGTCCATTCAGAGTTTATGCTACTATCTCACACCTGGGCTGTACTAACATGAGCAAGAACAGTTTCTAGAACAAGAAGATTTGACTATTTCGGTGGCTTCAAATTTTATTTTTCCTTCACCAGGCTGCCTCTGTGGGTGTCCCTGGTCTCCAGGAAGTCTCCCACCTGGTGAACTACTGATTTGGAAGCTCCTTCCACCTAAGATTCTATTTCTATAAAGTGAAAAGAGAGAGGGTGGAGCAAGATTTTTTTTTTTTTTGACCCAGGAGGGCAACATCACTTGTTTTCCTAGGTGAGAAGTGGTCACATGGCTCCACAAGAAGTTAGGGGTGCTGGGAAGTAGAAAAGTGCCATGGAAACCATATTGACGTGGTGGTTCCTTGTTACCGCAGGGTAGTAAGAGTCTCTGGAGAACAACTGGCCTTCTGATGACAGTCATATTGACCTGGCGGTTCCTTGTTACTACAGGGCAGCAAGAGTCTCTGGAGAACAACTGGCCTTCTGATGGCAGCCATATTGACTTGGCGGTTCCATGTTACCGCAGGGCAGCAAGAGTCTCTGGAGAACGACTGGCCTTCTGATGGCAGCCATATTGACGTGGCGGTTCCATGTTACCGCAGGGCAGCAAGAGTCTCTGGAGAATGACTGGCCTTCTGATGGCAGCCATATTGATGTGGCGGTTCCATGTTACCACAGGGCAGCAAGAGTCTCTGGAGAACGACTGGCCTTCTGATGGCAGCCATATTGACGTGGTGGTTCCATGTTACCACAGGGTAACAAGAGTCTCTGGAGAACGACTGGCCTTCTGATGGTAGCCATATTGACGTGGTGGTTCCATGTTGCCACAGGGTAGCAAGAGTCTCTGGAGAACGACTGGCCTTCTGATGGCAGCCATATTGACGTGGAGGTTCCATGTTACCACAGGGTAGCAAGAGTCTCTGGAGAACGACTGGACTTCTGAGTCACAGGATGGGAGGGGTACTGACTCTGGCTGAGCTGAGGGCTAGGCAATGGGGTTGGTCATAGTGAGAAATAATTCACATTCATTCTCTTTTCCTCTCAGTCTCTTCTAGAGCTCAGTCGGGCACATTTGACCTCATTGAGAGCTCGGCTCTGAGCAAGAAAACATCTGTGGTTGGAAAGTGGAGGTGGTGATTCAGGTCTGTCTGGGACTTGGAGAGGGTGGCTCTAAAGCCTTTGCTCAATAAACAGCTCCTGCAAGCAAGGACGTAAGAGGTCATCTGTCTGTCGACGTTGACACTTTCACCCAGTGACCTTCAGAGCTCCAGACACTTTCTCTGTAAATGAGTGTGTGCTGGGCACAGACTGTCCTTGTCACTGGTCATCACTGACTCATTAAGAGTCTGAGTGAAAGGAATAAGCCAAGGCAGACAAACAGGCACCAAAGATGTTGTCATCTCACACCTGTGTCATATAAACAGGCGTCTGCTTCACAGCGAGCAAGGCATCTGGATGCGTGTCAGCAGCGGGGCCATGACAATGAATACCCCCCGTCTCTGACTGGCGAGCACTGTGTTCAAGCAGAACCTGGATGCAGGGCAGGGGAGGCCAAAACGGTGGAGAAGAAGTCAGCTTTTGGTGTCTGTACTAGTCCCCACCACTCAGCTTTGCAACCTTGAATAAAAATCACTTATTTTGTCATAGTTTCCCTCCCTCTGTGAAACTGGCATGGTATCACGTGGCCCACAGTGCTTTAGGACCGTTCCAATGCACAGACATGCAAGTAGCAGTCCCCCCTCTTCCTTTCAAATGGAGGGTGAGTCCTAATGCTTACTGGCTCTATGCTGGGGACTACCCTCTGGAGTCACCTGGTCTTCATCTTATCTGCCTCTAATGCAAGATGCCCATTGCTCAGATCAAACAACTGCATTGGGACAATCGCTGCCGCTAAAGTCACAGAGCACCCAGACCGGCTACTCTGAAGGCACATGATCCACCCAGCACTAACTGCTGAGCAAACAGTGTGTGGAGAAGACAGTCCTCCAAAAGCAGTTAAGGCGGCTGCACATGCAAAACCCAAGGACTTCTACCCCACCTCCTGACAAGCAGAGTATGGAAGCACTTGGTCCCAGGAAATACTGTAATGGTTATGCAAAGACTTTTCATGCTTGAGATTCCAATGTCCCACGTTCAGTTCCCCACATATCCATAAACCTGAGCAAAGCAGTGCTCTGGTCAGTCTCTCTCTTTCATGTTTCTCTCTATATTTCTCCCTCTCTCATTAAAATGAAACAAATAAAGTGTAAACAAGGAAACACATATAGCTTCTCAGTAAAGAAACTTGCAGGAAAAGGGAAAAATCACTGCTGAGCTATGCTAATCTGAACCGGCAGTCAAACTCTCAGCTTCATCTGTGACTTTGGTTTAGAACTGATGGGAGTTAGAGAAACATTTAAAAAAATTTTTTTAATTATTATCTTTATTTATTAGATATAGACAGCCAGAAATCGAGAGGGAAGGGTGGGATAGAGAGGAAGAGAGAGAGTGAGAGAGGCACCTGCTACACTGCTTCCCCACTCATGAAGCTTTGCCCCTGCAGGTGGGGACTGGGGAGCGGGGACTTGAACCTGGGTCCTTGCGCATTGTAACATGTGCAGTCAACCAGGTGCGCCACCACCCAGCCCCTAGGGAAATGTTTTACAAAGCAGCACTAGTAACCAACCAGGCAAAGCCGTGCTCATGCCATCTTGCCAGTTATTGTTGTCCACATGCTTTAAACTCTTAGCACTTTCTTGGCAGACTTTTGTGCGCTGTGCTAGCTTGAAGTTGAAGACATTAGGATTTGTGTTGGCAAATTAATGAGGAAAAGGCAGCCATGTATCTGCTTCTCCTCTTGTCAGCCCTTTGTGGTGGTAGAAACTATGACCCTTCTGAGGAGTTATCTCCCAGTAGTGATTTCATTTGTCTCACGAATCCTTGCTGAACACCTGTTTTGTGTAACAGACCAAGTTAGGCAGTGAAGCCCACATGCATGGCAGATGTGCTATCCTTCATCCTTGTGCTTTGCTTCTTCAAGTTTTCACCCTGCTTCTACTCGTGTCCATGTGAAGAAAGCCCTAGCAGGGTGGGGATAGATAGCACAATGGCTAGGCAAAGAGACAGTTGTGTCTGAAGCTCCATGTCCCAGGTTTAGTTTCCTGCACCACAATAAACCAGAACTGAGCAGTGTTTTGGGAAACAGACAAACAAGCAAAACAACAAGTAAAACTTCTAGCACCTTTGACTCAAGGAGAGACAGAATAGGAAGACTGCTTTGCACATGTGAGAGCATGTGATCCATAACATTCTCCCGCAATATTTTCATTTCTTGTGGCCGGCTCCTGGCTCATCCTGCAGAGTGTCCACGTTAGCACACTTGAATGCCCAGGTTCAAGCCCCAGGTCCCCATCTTCAGGGTGGAAGCTTCATATGTGGTACAACCATGCTGGAGCTGTCTCTCCATCTCTCCATTCTCTCTGCTCTCCAGAAAGCACAGAAAAAGGAAAATATGGCCACCAGAAACAGTGGAGTCACCACCAAACAGGCAGCAAACTTTAGCACTAATCCTAGTGACAAAAGCAAGAACAGAGAGATGAGCAAAATAAGATAATTAAAGAAAAAGGAAGAAAGAAAAGAAAACACATTTTCATTTCTCAAAGTTGGTTCTGGGACACGGCCTTGTGTGAGAGCCACAAGTCTTCTGATTTCCTCTTTGCCCCGACTCCCTCTCCTTGGCTCTGTTTCCTCCGTATTAGTGCCCACTCACTTCCCCACCCCCGTATGTTCAGCCCTCTTCCTTTTATGAAACAGAATAGTTCATCTCTGCCTCAGCCTTTTAAAAAGTATTTTATTAGGAATTTAACAGTGATTTACAAGATTATAAGATAATAGCGGTAGAATTCTGCACGACTTCCACCATTAAAGTTCTGTGCTGTCCCCTTTCCTTCCACCCAGTGGTGACCGCCATTATTCTCCCAAGGTCACGGATGTGGGTGGACTATGTTTATATGTATATTTTCTTCCAAGTTCATGTGCTTCAATTCTCTTTAGTCATACTCCACATGAGTGAAAACACCCTGTACTTTTCTCACTTGCAATAAGACCTTCTCTGCTCCAGGAGCTTCTCCCAGAGCAACATAAGACCTGCCTGCCTTTCACTTTTTTTTCCTTGCCCTATCTCTGGTGGTAGTGAACTAGGATGTGGCTACCTGTGTGAAACAGGAGGGTCCTCTGTACTTAGGCTGGAGTATGTTGCTGAACGCCAAGCCTTTCAAGATGATTCCAGAGCCTCTGCTGAATGTGTCGTATGAGATCCACCTCTGTCCAAGCCTTGGACAACATGGAAGTCTTTGAGGACCGTCTTTCTGAAGGAAGAAAATGGTAAGTGTGGATTTTCTGGACCCAGGGCTCCACATGGCAGGAGAGGTGAAGGGGACGGAGGTAGAGTTGATGGAGACGGACTACCGTGGCTCTGACTAGTTGGAAAGCTACCCTGAAAAGGAAAAGGAAAAGTCCAGAGTCTGCATATGCCAGGAAACTCTTAGAGGTCTTGCTACGTTGACCAAGGGCCTGACCAGCCTCACCACGGTGACCCCAATGGTGTGGTTCTCCCTAGGGAGCCATGTGTGTCGACAGAACGCTGGCCCAGCTCCAGCAGGTGCCTCAGAGGATGCCCCAGGACACATGGCTTCCTCTGCTGCTTGACAGGGCTTCTAACAGTTCCCAAACCAGGGGCAAGGTAGGCACCTCAGCCAGGAGGGCAACACAGGGCTGCCCTGCCTTTGTGATTTGGACACTGTGTTCCATAAAAGGCACCAGTCCCCCAAAGAGGAGGCATCTAAGGATGGTGAAGGGACACTTTTCTTATTTCACTACCTGTGATCACTGCCGGTCTCATCAAACACACCATGTCAGTCACAGCTGGGGGCCCATGTGTACTAATAGGTAGCATAGGAACCTGTATAACCTTTGGGTCCCTGTCAGTCCCGGCTCACAGTCCATGGTCACATGTGGGGACATTCTAGGCTGCACATCTTGGTAACTGTCCTCCTTGAGTGACACAGCAGGATGACCCTGCTTCACTTCAGAGAGTGAGGAGATCCTTCCCCTTACAAGGTGGCAGTGAGGGTAAGCTGGGAATGTTCCTTGCTGCACTCATTTCAGGACCCGTCTTCCTTGAGTGGCAGAGTAGGATGACCAGTCTCCCTTTGGAGAGTGGGGAGTCCCTCCCATTGTTGCTTTATGGTGAGGGCAAGGTCCTGGGAAATGGACCTGGACTTCTAAGGGATCCCTCTCTGTTACTTTCATTTGGGAATGTCCTCATTCGGCCTTTTGTGGGCTTCTCTAGGACCTTACCCTCACAGCACGGACTGTGAGCTCAGACCAACAGGGACTCAGTGGGCGCACAGGCTTCCGTGCTAAACATAAATATATATGGGCCGTGGGTCAGGTAGATGGGGTAAAGAGTTAATTTTATTCATAATGGTTTTTTTTTTTTTTCAAGAATGGGAGCTACTCTTTGCCCTAATTGAACTTTCTAGTCACTTATCTATCCTGACACGATTTTCTCAGATACTATTTTTGTCCACCTCCATGTTAGCTACCAAACTCAAACTAAAAAAAAAAAATATATATATATAGTCATGGGCTCCTAGGAATATGCCTACAGTGGACTTTGTAGCTTCTTTCTAGGATCCCTATTGTCATCTGCTGTTTCAACTTCTTTGATTTCTGTTCATTAATTATTTGTCCAATTTTATATCTTGCTGCCTAACAGCCACCAAGTTAAAGATGCTATCATGATTCATTCCTGACTTCCATGGACAGACAACCTAACCCATGTGTCTTGGAACCCCACCTCTCCAGAGCCCTGCCTCTCTAGGGAAAGACAGAACCAGGATGGGGGTGTGGATCCACCGGCCAACACTCATGTCCAGCAGAGAAGCAATTACAGAAGCCAGAACTCCCACCTTCTGCACCAGAAAAATAATTTTTGATCCATACTCCTGGTGCAGGGAAAATGATAGGAAAAGATGACCAGAGAGCTCTGAACTCCAACTCCAGCAGGACTCAAAAAGAGTCGAGTGAAAAGGGAGGGATATTTGGATATAATATTAGGCATATGTGTGACTTGTAAAGAAGAGAATATGGAACCTTAAAAAAATGGGCAAATCCAGAGGGACAGTTGCACAAATAATAGTTCACCTATATCTGCAACCTTAGGAGAACTGCTGTAGCTTCCAGTGGAGGGACTGGTGATTCAGAACTCTGCTGGTGGGAGGATGTGAAGTTGTACACCAGTTATCTTATAATTTTGTAAATCAACATCAAATCACTAATAAAAAAAATCATCAACAACAACAACAACAACAAAAAGAAGTCTAGGCCCGTGTTAGCTATGGAGGATTCCAAGGATTCTCAGACTAGGACCCCATGTGATGAGGTGTCCTGACATCGTCCAAAATGGCCGTCATTAGGTGGCCTAGTCTCTTGGCTCTTGTTGGTTTTGTAGTCCTTTCTTTGTCTAACTCACTTGAACTTTCTCCCAGCTGTTAAGGCCTTGAAGGTCATTTGTTATATCCAAGCTGGTATTCAATTTATAGGATCCATCTGCCTCAGTCTTTACTTTTAATTGTTTATGCAGTTGTAAACATCCTAATGCTTAGATGGTTAGGAAAGTCTTTAATCTCCAGGATGTCTATGCCTTAGAAAACAGTATCAATCTCTTAGCTATCAGGCCTTAGTTAGAACTCAAGGACCATGGCAATAATTCTGAAGTGGGAAGTGGGGGCTCCTACCCTAGGTTGTCAACTAAGAATTGAAATCCCCAGGCTTTACTCCAGAGAAACAGAATCAAAATCTCTTTGGTTAAAAGCAGTAGTCTTGTGCTGAATATGGGCCCCAGATCAAATCATGGGGTTTACAGGTAACAATATTCATATAATTTTCCCATATTTGGGAGCTACTTTCTTCCCTGATGTAGCTTTCTGGTCTTTTTCCAACTATGACATAATCCCCTCAGGCAACAACGTGGGTCCACCTGCATACTAGATATCAGGTTCAGGCAAAAACTAGTAAAGTCATGGATCCCTTGGAATATACCTAAAATAGACCTACCAGCTTTTCCAAAATGGAGACCCCAAATCTTCATCTGTAATATTCTTGCCTTTAGGTTCATGATTAGTCAACAATTTGTTCTTCTTTATATTTTAACCCCTTTTCAGTCACTAGATTCCAGATGCTACCATGATACTAACCTGACTTCCCTGGGCAGATGACCCCACTAATATGTCCTGGAGCCTCACCTACCCAGATCCCTGCCCCACTAGGGAAAAAGAGAGACAGGCTGGGAGTATGGATCCACCTGTCATCACCCATGTCCAGTGGGGAAGCAATTATAGAAGCCATACTTCCTACCTTCTGCTCCCCATAATGATCTTGGGTCCATACTTCCAGAGGGATAAGGAATAGAAAGGCTGTCAGGGGAGTGGAGGTGATACGGAGTTCTGGTGGTGTGAGTTGTGTGGAGTTGTATCCCTCTTATCATATGGTCTTGTCAATGTTTCCATTTTATCAATAAATTAAAGAACAATAATTTTAAAAAGCAGTAGTCTTTAACTCTAGCTTCTTATAGGAATCCCTTACAGAGCTTTTGTTTTTCATCTAATTTTTTTTTATTAAATACCCTGCCAAGTAATTCACATATTCAGCCAAGATTCCCCATCATCAGAGTAAAAGCACTTGCACTGTTTACAAGCCAGTGCTGATTTTCTGCTGACATTTGCATTATAGGAATTCAGAGGAGGAGAGGTTATTTACCACTGGGGTTAGGAGAGAGGGAAGATGAGAAAAACAAAACAAAATGACAACAAGCTTTAAGCAGCAGTCATTTGAGATGGGCAGGGAGAACAGAGGATTATCAGTTGAGGACAGAAAGAGGAGAACAGATATTTCAAATCACCCCTGTTTAAATTCCAGATTACTTAAGACAGAGATAATAGAAACTCAGCTTTGAGAGTAAAATCAACTCTAAAATGACAGAACTACTGGCACAGAAAATCTTTATATTACCTGCACCACCAATCAACACAAACCCCACCCCTCCTTCCCAAGGAATTGAATAACTGCTCATGGTTATAGTCACTAAGCATTGTTGGTCTTCCCAGTAAACTCTCTGCCCCACTGATGCTGCAAGAGTCATGACAATATTCCTTAATTATGAATAATTAATTGTTTAAATTCCACCTACCGCATTACAGCTCATATTTGAAAGTGGTCTGTCTGTCTGTGCCTTGTGTTTCACATGGGGATTTGCAGCAAGGAGTGCATTTTTTAGGTGCTAATCACCATCTGCTTTGATCAGAAAGTTCTGGGTGGGAATGGCACCATGACAATTGATGCCAAAGCCAGTAACAGTCAGGCAGTAGGAGATGGGCCAGAGATGATCCATTTCAACTTGATGCCTGTTTGTTTAACTAACAGCAGTGAGAGTCCTCACAAGGGACTGTTAACACTTGAAAAGGCTGTTTGTTGAACCTGCCAAAGTGACAAGTGGTGTTTGTGTTGACTCTTGCTACAAGTGGTTGGTTTCTAATGAAGATACTAGTCAGTTCTACAAACAAACCAACAGTTTGAGAACAGAATAGCCAACACTAAAAAAAGGTCAACAAATATGTGTTGATTTGTATTGTATTTGCTTGATTTTAACCGGAGCACATGTAGAAACACACACACACACACACGCACACACACACACACACACACACACACGCGCACACACACACACACACACACACACACACACACACACACACACACACACACACACTTTGAATAAGAGATGACACTCTCTTAAGGTCTGTTATTCCCAGCTCTGAATGTACACAATTCAAATGTTCCATTTCCCAACTGCATGAATGAATTGCAAATACTCAGCAAGGTAAGGAAACCCCTTGACTGCAGGAAGTATGAAATGATCAAAGTTACTCTAAACACATGTGCTCTTAAAATGAGCAACTGCTGGCTTTATTTAACCTTCATACCCAGTCTCACTCCAAATGTGTTCAGAGAGCCTCACCCTCTTCTCTTTATCACTGATAAGTTAATAAATCATTTAAATTATATTGATAAATCAGAAAAGAACAATGACACCAGGTCTGCAGGTGTTGGATGGGATATTTGGTTTTTCTGGTAATAAAACATAAGTTAATACTTATTGAATCTCTATGATACATGAGGAAATTAACCCATCCATTCACATTTTCTTAATCTTCACAGCAACTGTACATATCTTCTTATATAGTCACTGGAACGCTGATAACAGCAGGATGACCCATCCCCAGGTAAGAGAAGGAATGAATCAGGATTTATTCTGAGGTCTGTTTTATTCTGAAGCCAAATTAAGTATTATGGTTTTTGTTTATCTTTGAATTCCTTACGATTTGGTGTGCTACTTTTTCTTTTTCCTTTCTTTCTTTCTTTCTTTCTTTCTTTCTTTCTTTCTTTCTTTCTTTATTTCTTTCTTTCTTCCTTCTTTCCTTCCTGCCTGTCTGCCTTCCTTCTCTCTGTCTTTCTTTCTCCTTTTTCTCTCTTTCTTGTTTGCTTGCTTCCTTTTCCTTTATCTTTCTCTTTAGTCTCTTCTTTACTTTCCTCTTTATTTCTCTTTATTCTCTTCTTCCTTCCTTCTTTCATTTGTTCTTTTCTCCCTGTCCTTTCTTTTTTCTCTCCTTGAGGTCCTAAGGAAGCCACAGTTGCTGAGTAGTGACCATATACACTCCTGGAAAGCAAGGAAGAAACCAGTCAGGAGAGTGGCAGAGGGAGTAACTTTACTTTTACATGTAGCATGTTGGCCACTTGACTGAAATTTCATTTAGTGAGTGGAGGTTCTATTACATGAAAGGAGAAAAGAGAGAAAGAAGTAAAAAAGAGAAGAGGAAGAGGGAGGAGAAAATAAATATCACATTTATTTACTTGTAGTTTAAATTCATTATTTTGAAAAATAGCTAAATTCCAAAGATATAGGTTTCTTATTCATGCTAAAGTCACAAAGCTAATCATAATATAAAGGGGACAATGATTTGGAAAGTCCAGGCCTTCGGATTTTCAATTTATGACCCTTTTGTTGTACTTTGCTGTACAGCAAACATATGTTGAGAGGATCGTTGCTAGTTGGATATTTCCATATTTCACTTCATTTTTGACACTGATAGTGAATTGTTGGTCTTTAGGGAAGCTTTTCTTTAAAAGGGGGATTAAGCTGTTTTTAAATACAAGCAGAAAAAGCTGTCAGAGAGTTCAGATACTTTATGGAAGAAGCTTGAACTAAAGACAAGTGTGTGCCTGTTGAAGTTTGTTGTCTTGGTTAAAAAGAAACAGTACTATTGAAATGCTTTCATTTTTCATCGCTACCATCCGGAACTATTTAAAGAAAATGAAATCATAGCTATTTCAGGTTGGAAAGCAGAGAAACCTACACTAATTTTCAGCAACGAAGGATCAGAGGATTTGGAGTAGTCAGGGAGGTGTGTTAACTGTAGAAAAAGAAGGTGAGGGAATTCGGAAGTGTGTAGACACAGTCGGGTCTTAACAAGTCAGTCCCCACCCACCCCAAAAACCCCCCAAAACATTACCACTGACCAACCCCATAAAGGAGTTTGTTTCTTAAATATAATTCTATTAGGGAGTGAATGATGTACAAGCTGTGTTTCACGTTGGATGGAGCCTTGAGAGAATCATGTTAAATAAGATAAGCCAAAAAAGAAAGAGGAGGAGGAGGAATACAAGATTATCTCACTTATAAGCGGAACTTTATAAACAGTAACAGCAAGGAAAAACACAAATTAAAACTTGGACTGGGTGGGGTATAAAGTATCAGAGCACAGGACTCCAGGGAAGGAGGATGGTGGCAGTGGTGGTGGTGGTGGTGGGGCAGTGAGGGTTGGGAGGGGTGTTTCAGGATCCTGGTGCATGAAGGTTAAAAGGACTGAAGTTGGGGGTGAGGGTGTTTTGCATAGAGTGAATCTTTTAACAGAGAGCTTGGAGACTGGGTCTCTTGGAGAGAGGAAGAGAGAAGAGAGAGAAGAGAAGAGAAGAGAAGAGAAGAGAAGAGAAGAGAAGAGAAGAGAGAGAGAGAGAAAATTTCCAGTAGACAATATTTTGGACTCATCTCAATTTCAGATGAGACACATTTTAAAAATTTTTTTATGTATAAAAAGTAAACATTGACAAAACCATAGAGGGGTACAACTTTGCACAATTCCTACCACCAGAACTCTCCCCGCCCCTGATAGCTTTCCTATTCTTTACCCCTCTGGGAGTATGGACCCAGGGTCATTGTGGGATGCAGAAGGTGGAAGGTCTGGCTTCTGTAATTGCTTCCCCACTGAATATGGGCCTTGACAGGTCGATCAATACTCCCAACCTGCAGATGAGACACATTTAAACCCCATTTTCAAAATCAATTGGCTAATAAATGGTGGAGCTGGAATTTGGATGGAATCAATTTGATTTCAGTCCTGGGCCCTTAACTTCAGGCAATACTTGCTTTGAAATTTCCAGGGATCTTAGCAATGATGTAGTCTCAGTGCACAGACTCAAGTCCACCTCTAACCCTTCAACATTATTGCTGTGCACATCAGGGCCCAGGCTCCTTAGCAATGTCATGAGGCACACCTGGACATGGTGTGCTTAGAAATTAATTGCTTTCCTTAATCCTTCTTCTTCTTCTAGCATTTGCCAATCCTTCTCCTGATGGAAGTAAAAGAAAATGGATGTAGACAAGGCTCTCAATTACCCCATTTCCCATGTACTTGGAAATTTAGAATGATCAGATGAGGGCTGGAACAACAGCTCACTTGAATGTTGTACTTGCTTCGTCATGGGAATGACCCAAGTTCAAGCCCAACCTCCATGGCCCTGATGGAAGATTCCTTGCTATGGTTTCTTTCTCTCTCTTAATCTATTTTTATTTGAAAGTCAACTTGAGAGGTCAATCCCCAGTGATGACCAAAGAAGAAAGAATGGCCAGACTGTGGGGTCTCTGATCTCTGTTACCCATTGACTTTAGTTCTCAGAGTGATGACTTTCTCTGGATTGATTCTGGTCATGAGGTAAGAACATGGAGTCTCTGAAGAGAAAAACCTTGCTAAATGTTTCACATAAGCCTGTGGTCACCTATGTATTCTATTTTCTCCTTCTCAGCAACAGAGAAGCAGGAAGACTATATATTTATTATTTGAGGTGTTGGGAACAACAACAACAAAATCAGTGACACCATTGTTATGGTCTAATTTTCATTTGTCTTTTTAATATTTCAGAAGTGCCTGATTATTTTTTATATGTGAGGTCCTTAATGCGGCAATGGCCAGGGATCTTAACTACTGAATTCACAACCTACTTTCATACATCTATTTAGTTAAAATTATTTTTGTTTGCATATAATGGATAAAATAATTAAGGGGTATATTTGAGTTAATGCAACAAGTTCAAGGTAGAATTGGCATGATAATGCTACCGGCAACCTTGGACCATGCTTTCTTATTTAACAAGGAATATATGTCTCTGAGTTAATAGAGGAGAAGTCACTTGTTATTTGCATACAGACATAACCCTAAACAAACAAACACTTATTTCGAAAGGTAATTACATATATTTCCTCCCCCCAAAATTACTCCTGTAAGAACTATTTGTAACTTGATGGGCATGCAATTCTGGAATCTACTGCCTCAAGCCACAAAGAAAGAGAAAATGTGTGTGTATACACACATGTCCTTATGCCAAATAGAACTTGGATGGCTCTGAGTACTTCACGAGAAATTTTATCTTTCATAAATCGTGGAGATATCGTTAGGAGTCTCCAAATTTCCCCTCTCCTAGGATCTTCGTTGACCTCAAAGTGATTCACTTCCTAGCACAATTCAAAATCTATGCTGATTCTTTAGATGAAGGCAGAATATTTTAAAGAATACTTACTTCACTACACCCATTACAATTCAAGGATGATAGCAATCTCTTTTCTTTTCTTTTCTTTTTTTTTTTTTTTTTTGGTTCTTGGCTATTTGATGATTAAACTGTAAATTGGTTCTCATTATTGTTCAGAAAAATAAGCAGCAACTTCTCTCTCTCTCTCCTAATTTCCAAGAGGACTCCAGAAAAATGTTACCTTTGTGGGCTGGATGAAAAAACAGTGGATTTGAAATGTGAGAACCTGAATTTTGGTCTTGATTTTTATTTTTTGTAAAGCCTTTGTTTTCTTTTAAAAAATTATATTAGGGATTTAATATTGATTTTCTAAATTACAAGATAACAGTGCTACACTCTGCATCATTCCTACCACCAGAGCTGTGTTCCCCCATTTCCTCTATTGGAAGATATAGCAGTTCTCTTAATGTTGTAAATATAGGTGAACTATTATTTCTACAACTCTTTGTCTCTATTTGCCCATTTTTAAGGTCTCATGTTCTCTTCCTTTCTAAGTTTCAGCTACACCTATTACTACGTTCAAATGTCCCTCCCTCTTTCCTCTTCTCTCTGCAGGTACTGATGGAGTTGGAGTTCAGAGTCCTCTGGTCATCTTCCCTTGTCATTTCTCCCCCACTGGGAATATGGACCAAGATTATTTTGGGGGGTACAGAAGGTGGGAAGTCTGTCTTCTGTAACTGCTTCTTCACTGGACATGGGTGTTAGCAGGTCAGTCCACACCCAGAGACTATTTCTATCTTTCCCTAGTGGGGCAGGGCAAGTATTGGTTTTATCTCTCTCTTCTTACTCTTTTTCATTTTCTCTTCTTTTCCTTCTTTGCATACTTGGGCCTCATGCATCTGCAATTTTTTCCACCCTTTGGCTCTTTTATTTATTTATTTATTTATTTTTATTTAATTTTTTGCCTCCAAGGTTATTGTTGGGGCCTGATCCTGGAGGCTACTTTTCCCTTTTGTTGCCATTGTTGTTATTATTGTTGTTGTTGTTGGATAGGACAGAGAGAAATCTAGAGAGGAAGGTAAGACAGAGTCGGGGAGAGAAAGACAGACACCTGCAGACCTGCTTCACCGCTTGTGAGGCGACTCCCCTGCAGGTGGGGAGCCGGGGGCTCGAACTGGGATCTTTAACGCAGGTTCTTGCACTGTGTGCCATGTGTGCTTAACCCGCTGTGCTACTGCCAGACCCCCTTCTTTTATTTTATTATAAAGATAGAGAAAAATAGAGAGGTGCAGCCATGCTTTACCATTGTGAAGCTTTGCCTTTCAGATAAGGACCAGGAGCCTTAAACCTCATTCTGAAGCATATTAACACATGTTACTGGCTGTACCACCACTCAACCTACTCTCTTTTTAAAAAGGATTATACCTACTTTACAAGATTGGTACAGCAATTAAGTGAGATGATGCATACAGTGATAGGCTTCAAAGCAATTTATCATTATGTTTGAAAGAATTCAAAGTGGGGGCTAGGTGAAAGTACTAAGTGCGAGGATCCGGGTTCAAGCCCTGGCTCTCCAACTTCAAGGAGGATGCTTCACAAGTGGGGAAGCAGGTGTTTCCCTTTCTCTCTCCCTTTCTGTCTCCCTTTTTAATTATATTTATTTATTGGATACAGACAGTCAGAAATTAAGAGGGAAGGGGGTGATAGAGAAGGAGAGAGACAGAGAGACCCCGCAACACTGCTTTACTACTGGCAAAGCTTTTCCCCTGCATGTGGGGACTGGGGGCTTGAACCCAGATCTTATACATTATAACATGTGCGCTCAACCAGGTGTGCCACCACTCAGCCCCTCTCTCTTCTTCTCTGTCTCTTCCTCGTCTCTCAATTTCTCTCTGTCCTATCCAATAAAATGGAAAACAGTGGCCACCAGGAGCAGAAAATTGCCCCAGTGATAACTCTGGAGGAAAAACAAACAAAAAGAATTTAATGTTATAAAGAGAGAAATTGACCTGTGTGTCCCATGCTAACAATCAGACGGAATGAAAAGAAACTGCAAGCATATCCGACTGTTAAAATGTACAAGCCTGCATCATTACCTAAAGTCGGACTCTTGTGAGCCCGGAGAGCTCCTTGCAAGGTCAAAAAGTCTTGACTGGGTGTGTTCTTCTTTGCCAAGCATGGTGCTGGTAGCATTTCTTAGAAGGAAGAGATGTGCTCTTCTCACTAGTGTGACTAAGGCAGACAATAAAGATGGCCAGGTATTTGTACAGGGCTTTTTATTTTTTATTTTTATTTTGTGCCAGTCTAGCTTCACAGGTGGGAGTCAGATGACCAGGGACTTATGGCTGAGCTGGGAAGCAATATCTCTTTATTCATGTGGAACGCAGTGCAATCTAAGCTATCCCTAATCACAATCCTGTTCTTATAGATACTCACCAAGTAGGGTGGAAACAGGATGTGACATAGAGAGGGTGTAGTGAAAAGAGACTGGTGGAAATCAGGGTGTGACTAGGATAGGGGGCGGAGCAAAAAGACATCATGAACCAGTGGGGATTAAACCAATGCCCTGCAGGCAGGGTAGTGCTTAGTTAACAGTGGTTATGTAAATAGAATACAGTGTTAAGCAGGGGGATTAAACCAATGAAACAGAAGCAGAATTAGAAGTATACCAACAATTTTGTTTTATTTTATTTTGCCTCCAGGGTTATTGCTGGGGCTCAGTGCCTGCACCATGAATCCACTTCTCCTGGAGGTCATTTTTTTCCCCTTTTGTTGCCCTTGTTGTAGCCTTGTTGTGGTTATTATTGTTGTTGTCGTTCATTGTTGGATAGGACAGAGAGAAATGGAGAGAGGAGGGGAAGACAGAGAGGGGGAGAGAAAGACAGACACCTGCAGACCTGCTTCACCACTTGTGAAGTGACTCCCCTGTAGGCAGGGAGCTGGAGGCTTGAACTGGGATCCCTATGCCCATCCTTTCACTTTGAGCCACATGCGCTTATCCCGCTGCGCCAGCACCTGACCCCTTTGTACAGGACTTTTTACAAGCAAAGCCAGAGTGTCACATCCTACCTGTTCTAATCTGAGATTTAAATCAGCTTATTATTCAAGAGGATAAGTCCCTTTGCTTTCAATGAGGCTACGGGTTCATGGGAAAACATAAACAACAATGAAATTCTCCCCATTTGAAGTGAAAACCTCAGTGTTGCAACGGAAATTCACAAACCATGGAACACACTCAGGGGTTCCTCACCATTCTCCTAAGAGATGGGTTTGCTTTCCAATTTGGAGTGGTTAGCCTAGCATCCCTTTGCTGCTATCTGAGACTGGGGTCTCCCTCCTGACGCCCACCCAGCTTTCTGTACCACTATCCTGCATGCAGGCCCTGGAATCAGACTTCGTATTTCAAGGAATCCAGAACTCCCAGGGGCTGGAAAGATGGTTTGTCTTAGTTCATGCTTGGGACTAGGGGGAATGCATGATTAAAAATCGCTCACTTCCAGGAATTGAGACTCCTGGAGCTCTGCTAGGAGGAGGGAGGAGAGACAGGAGGAGGCTGGTAGATTGCTGCTTGCCCTACAGAAGCCAGTCTTTTGGCTCTTCTTGGAATCAAGGCAATGATTCCAAGGACAGTGTTGAGGGTTCTTTGTCTGGGTGGGGGTGTTAGGGGGTAGCAGAGTCTGCTCTGCAAGGCGCATAGTGAATGGTGTGTTTGACAATGACCTTCCTCAGAGCTCAGGCTCTGACACAGCACAGCTGCTCATCAGATACTGAATGATTCCATGGATAAAGAAAAGCATTGCTCAACAGTCCAAGCTGGCATCCAGTGGGCTTGGACTCATTGCTCATTGTAATTCATGAACTTATGCAGGTGTGCCACCACTCAGGGCCTGGAATTTTTCACCCGTGCCATGCTAGCTTCATGGGTGGGAGAGAGATGACCATGGACTCATGGCTGAGTGGGACACAGTTCAATCTTTATTGAGCGGGAACGCAGTGTGATCTAGCTATCTCTAGTCACAATCTTGTCCTATATATCTCCTGAGGCAGAAGTGTTAGGTCAGAAGAGGATGTACGTAGGATAGGGGGTGGGGAGAAAGAAAAAGCAAGGGAACCAGTGGGGATTAAACCAATGGAGACAAAACAATGATGATGTAAATAGACCACAGCATCAGACAAGCAATGCAACAGAAGGGGTCTTAGAAGCAGAATTTAGAAGCAGACCAACACTGGCATAGTTAAATTCACTGCCCTTAAGATCTATCACTGTTGTTCTCATAAGTAGACTTTAGTGACCACTTATTCAACCAGAAACTGCTAGAATGTTCTAATTATATTCTGATTTTCAGTCCTCATTAAGTTATTATAATCCTTATGTTACAGGTGTGGAAAGTGATCAAAAAGAATAAGCTCATTACAAAATAGATGGAGCTGGAGGGGATTATGCCCAGCAAGTAAGACATGAAAGACAATTGGGGTCAGGCACAGCTGGTTAAGTGAAGATGGCTCAAAGCACAAGGACCACATAAGGATCCCAGTTCGAGCCTCCAGGCTCCCAAGCTGCAGGGAGTTGCTTCACAGGCGGTGAAGCAGGTCTTCAGGTGTTTATCTTTCTCTCCCCCTCTCTGTCTTCCCCTCCTCTCTCCATTTCTCTCTGTCCTATCCAACAACAACAACAACAATAACTACAACAACAATAAAACAATAAGGGAAACTGAAGGGAAAATAAATAATAAAAATTTTAAAAAGCAATTGCTGGATGGTGTCCCTCATGAAATCTAGAGACATGCACATGAAAGAAAACAAACAAACAAACTGTCTAAAACTTTCTGAGAACCATAGTGGTTATCTTTGGGAGGGAGGGAGGGGACACAGGACTTGTGTGATGGCTGCGTTGTAGAACTATAACCTGTAGTCTTAAAACCTTTTAACTCTGTAAAAATTTGATGTCCATAGGTGTGGGGGGTTATTTCTGGGCTCTCAATTCTGTTCCACTGGTCAGCAATGGTAGGAGCTGCCCACTCTCTGAAGGGAAACTGGTGAACCTACCCTGCCTGCCACTCATGGAAGATGGGTTCTGACTTAAGTGCAGCCTAGAATGTTCCCAGCTGTGACCATGGAGTGTGAGCTCAGACTGACAGGGACTCAGAGAACACACAGGCTCCAGTGATGAATGTGAATAGACATGGGCCTTGGGTCAGGGTTGATGGGGTTTATAGCTCAATATATTTATATACTTTACTTATATTTGGGAGCTACTCTCTGCCCTGATTCAGCTTCCTATTATCAACTCCAACACCATCTTCTCAAACAAAACTTTTAGTCCACCTGCATGTTAGCTATCAGGCTTAGGCAAAAATTACTAGATTCACAGGACCCTTGGAACATAGCTAAAATAGACTTCCTAGCTTCTTCCCACATGAAGACCCATAGTTTCATTGGCTCTATTTCTACCTTTGGGTTCCTGTTTATTAAACAATTTGTCCTGTTTTATATCTTACCATCTTTCAGACACCAAGTTGCAAATGCTACCACGACACCATCCTGACTTCCATGGGCAGAGGACCTCACTAATGTGTCCTGGAAAGTCACCTCTCCAGAGCCTTACCTCACTAGGGAAAGATAGACGTGGCCTGGGCAGGGGGCGGGGGGAGATGAGGTCAGGCAGTACCGCAGCAGGTTAAGGCATATGGCACAAAGCACAAGGACTGGCTTAAGAGTCCCAGTTTGAGTGCCTAGCTCCCCACCTGCAGGGGGTCACTTCATGAGTGGTGAAACAGGTCTTCAGGTGTCCATCTTTCTCTCCTCCCTCTGTCTCCTCCCTTCTCTCGATTTCTCTCTGTCCTATCAAGCAATAACAACAGCAATGATAACAATAATAATAATAATGACAACAACAAGGGTAACAACAAGGGCAACAATAAAATAATATCCTCCGGGAGCAGTGGACTTGTAGTGCAGGCACCAAGTCCCAGCAATAACCCTGGAGAAAAAAAAAAAAAGAAACAGGCTGGGGGTATGGATCCACCTGCCAACACCCATGTCCTGTGGAGAAGCAATTACAGAAGCCAGATCTTCCACCTTCTGCAACCCATAAAGAATTTGGGTCTGGAAGTCAGGCAGTAGTAGCACAGTGTGTTAAGCGCCCAAGGCCCAAAGTGCAAGGACTGGCATAAGGATCCTGGTTCAAGCCCCCCGCTGCCCACCTGTAGAGGAGTCACTTCACAAGTGGTGAAGCAGGTCTGCAGGTGTCTATCTTTCTCTCCCATGCCCCCATCTTCCTCTCCTCTTTCCAATTCTCTCTGTCCTACCCAACAACAATGACATCAGTAACAACAACAATAATAAATACAACAACAATTAAAAAAAAAACAAGGGCAACAAAAGGGAAAATATGGATGTGGGACTATGGAGCAGCAGCAGCTGTGTGTCTCTCCTCTCATCTCCCAGGTCAACTAGGGATACCAAAGGACACCACGTGGGACCACAACAAGACAGGACTAGAACAACTTCAGTAATTCATAATATCACCAGTGACTACAAACTACAAAAAAGTGTGGCTCCTGGACAGAGAGGAGCCTAGGGAGAGGTTAAGTGGCTGGTAACAGTCCAGCAGTTCACCAGTTGAAACACCTCCAGTCTGATTCACCAATAAAAAGATGGATGAAGACATCAACAAAAAGATGAACTCCCCTAAGACTCACCAAATGCAACTGTGACTCTCTGTTCCTACTTCCTTCAGAATCTGGAGCAGGAGGGAGTCAGGGGGATGCCTTGTGCTGACACCAGGGAACAGGGAACTAACAGGGAAACTCAGGAGAAGATCTATACTTCTCTGGCCTAGCAGTGGGGCTGTGAGATTTTCTTTTCATAACCAATGGATTATCTCTGCTCTACCCTTCTTTCTTTCTTGGTCAGGAGTGAGGGATCAAGCTAGGAAGCCTAATTATAGTTTAAAAGCCTTCAGACTCCCATAGCCTACAGGGAAGAAAAAGAACAAAAAAGGCTTTTAAGCCATTGTGCTCCAATTCAGGGATTAAAATAATATTGAAATAAATGTCAAATAAATGTCCAGCTAAAACCCCTCCAAAGGTTGAAGCACAAAATAATGAGGTCAACATCCAAACAGTAGTTAAGGAAACAATCACAGGAGTGAGTAAAGAGTTTGAAATAATTGTCATCAGAAATGCAGGAACAACAAATGGGACTTTGGAAGAAAACACTATCACAGTTATTAGAGAGCTGAAAGCTGAAATAGCTGAGTTAAGAACACAACTAGCTGAACAAGCTAAAACAGTATCAGAAGACAGCAACAAAATAGATGAAATCCAGAAAATACTAAAGGGGAGAGAGAATAGAATAAATGAGCCTGAAGACATAATTAGCAACATCAAAGATGAATTAAAGACAACTAAAAAAGAAGTAAGAGATCTCAAAAAGAGACTAGGAGATTCTACAAACAACAACAGAGAGCTATAAGATGACTTCAAAAGAAATAATATAGGCATTATTGGCTTATGAGAGGAAGAAAGAAAGGGAGGGGAAGAAAGTATCTTCAAGACATAATAGCTGAGAACTTCTCTAGTATAGACAACATAAAAGACATAAAGGTACAAGAAGGCCAGAGGGTCCCAAACAGAATTAACCCAGACTTGAAGACATCAAGGCATATCATATTTAGAATGGAAAGGAATAAGAATAAAGGATCCTGAAGGCTGCAAGAGAAAAGCAGAATCACCTAAAGTGGAAAACCAATAAGATTAGCAGAAAACTTCTCCACACAAACACTACAGGCCAGAAAATAATGGCAAGATATTTATCAACTGCTCAATGAGAAAGGCTTTCAACCAAGACTACTGTATCCTACTAGACCGTCATTCAGACTAGATGGAGGCATAAAAACCTTCTCAGACAACCAACAGTTGAAAGAATCAACTATCACCAAGCCTGCACTGAAAGAAGTTTTGAAAGGTCTCCTATAAATAGTCAGACCACCATAAATATCCCATCTATCAGAATACTCTAAAAATCTCCAAGAATGGCTTTAAAATATATTCAATCTTTGATATTAATAAATGTCAATGGACTGAATTCACCTGTTAAAAGGTACAGAGTAGGAAGATGGATAAGAAAACACAACCCAACAATATGCTGTCTACAGGAAACCCACTTAACTCAACAAGACAAACAGAGATTCAAAGTGAAAGGATGGAAAACTATCATACAAGCCAATGGCCCACAAAAAAGGGCAGGAACAGCTATTCTCAGATCTGATATGGTAAACTTTAAAATAAGTAAACTTTAAAAAGTTAGGGATGGATACTTTAATGCTCAGAGGATCAGTCAATCAAGAGGACTTAACAATTATTAGCATCTATGTACCCAATGAAAAGCCATCTAATTACATTAAACATCTACTGAAAGAGCTACAGCAATATTTTAACAGCAACACAGTCATAGTAGGGGACTTCAACACCCCATTCTTTCAGCTTGACATATCATCCAGGTAGAAAATCAGTAAAGACATGCAGGACCTAAATGTGGAGATATATAAACTTGAACTATTGGACATTTTCAGAGTGATTCATCCCAAAAAGTGGAGTAAACATTCTACTCAAGTCCACATGGGTCATTCTCAATGATAGACCATATGCTAGGCCACAAAGACAGCGTAAGCAAATATAAGAGCACTGAAATCATCCCAAGAATTTTCTCAGACCACAGTGGAATTAAACTAACACTTAACAAAAGATTAGTAATAGTCCCAAAAAGTGGAATCTCGACAGTACACAATTTAACAACTACTGGTTCAAATAGGAAATAAAGGAAGAAATAAAAATGTTTAAAAAGTTCAAAGGAAATGAAGACACAAACTATCAAAATATTTGGGACACAGCTAAGGCAGTACTGAGAGGGAAATTTATGCCATACAAGCACACATTAGGAAACGAGAAAAAGCACAAATAAGCAGCCAGAAAGCACACCTTAAAGACCTAGAAGAAGAAGAACAATGGAACCCTAAAGCAACCAGAAGGACAGAAATCACTAAAGTTAGGGCAGAAATAAATAACACTGAATATTTAAAAAACACAAAAGAGCAACAACAATAAATGTTGGTTCTTTGAAAGAGTGAACAAAATTGACAGACCTTTAGCCAGACTCACGAAGCAAAAAAGGGAGAAGACCCAAATAAATTGGATCATAAATGAAAGAGGAGATATCACAACAAACACTGTAGAAATTCAACATATCCCGCTTCCCCAGAGCCCCACCCTACTAGGGAAAGAGAGAGGCAGACTGGGTGTATGGACCGACCAGTCAACACCCATGTTCAGCGGGGAAGCAATTACAGAAGCCAGACCTTCTACCTTCTGCAACCCACAATGACCCTGGGTCCATGCTCCCAGAGGGCTAGAGAATGGGAAAGCTATCGGGGGAGGGGGTGGGATATGGAGATTGGGTGGTGGGAATTGTGTGGAATTGTACCCCTCCTACCCTATGGTTTTGTTAATTAATCCTTTCTTAAATAATAAAAAAAGAAACACACAAAAAAAGAATTTATAAAGCAGACAAAAAAAAAAAAAGAAATTCAACATATCATGCGAGGCTTCTATGAACAACTATATACCACCAAGCTAGAAAACCTGGAGGAAATGGACGACTTCCTAGATACCTATGAACTTCCAAAATTAAACAAAGAGGAACTAGATGACATGAACAGGCCCATCACAGCTAATGAAATTGAAACAGTTATCAAAAACCTTCCCACAAATAAAAGTCCTGGACCAGATGGTTTTACAAATGAATTCTACAAAACCATCAAAGAAGAACTAATACCTCTACTTTTAAAAGTCTTCCTGAAGATTGAAGATACAGGAATACTCCCTTCCAGCTTCTATGAAGCCAATATCACTCTGATACCAAAAACAGACAGGAGCACAACCAAAAAAGAAAACTATGAACCAATATCTCTGATGAGCATCAATGCTAAAATATTGAACAAAATTCTAGCCAACCGGATACAGCAGTATATTAAAAAGATTGTTCATCATGACCAAGTAAGGTATATCCCAGTGATGCAAGGTTGGTTTAATATATGTTAATAAATCAACGTGATCCACCACATCAATAAAAGCAAGACCAAAAACCACATGGTCATATCAATAGATGCTTTTGACAAAATACAACATCCCTTTATGATCAAAACACTACAAAAAATAGGAATAGATGGAAAATTCCTGAAGATAGTGAGTCTATATATAGCAAAACTATAGCCAACATCATACTCAGTGGTGAAAAACTGGAAGCATTTACCCTCAGATCAGGCACTAGACAGGGCTTTCCACTATCACCATTACTATTCAACATAATGTTGGAAGTTCATGCTATTACAGTCAGGCAGGAGCAAGGAATTAAAGGGATACAGACTGGAAGAGAAGAAGTCAAATTCTCCCTATTTGCATTTTTTCATAGAAAAACCTAAGGAATCAAGCAGGAAGCTTTTGGAAACAATCAGGCAGTAAGATAATGTGTCAGGGCTACAAAATTAACATTCAAAAGTCAGTGGCATTCCTCTATGAAAACACTAATTTAGAAGAAGTTGAAATCCAGAAGTCAAGTCCTTTTACTATAGCAACAAAAACAATAAAATATCTAGGAACAAACCTAACCAAAGAAGTGGAAGACTTGTATACTGAAATTTATGAGTCACGACTCTAGGACATTGCAAAAGACACAAAGAAGTGGAAAGAGATTCCATGTTCATGGGTTGGTAGAATTAACATCTTTAAAATGTATATACTACCCAGAGACATCTATAAATTTAATGCTTTCCCCACCAACATCTCAACCACATTTTTTAGAATAGAGCAAATGCTATAAATGTTTATCTGGAGCCAGAAGAGACCTAGAATTTCCAAAACAATCTTGAGAAGAAAGAACAGAACTGGAGGCATCACACTCCCAGATCTCTGTATTATAGGGTCACTGTCATCAAAACTGCTTGGTACTGATACATGAATAGATACACTGATGAGTAGAATAGAATTGAGAGCCTAGAAGTAAGCCCCCACACCTATGGACATCTAATCTTTGACAAAGGTACCCAGACTATTAAATGGGGAAAGCAGAATCTCTTCAACAAATGGTGTTGGAAACAATGGGTTGAAACATGCAGAAGAATGAGACTGAACCACTATATTTCACCAAATAGAAAAGTAAATTCCAAGTGGACCAAGGACTTGAATGTTAGACCAGAACCTATCAGATACTTAGAGCAACATATTTGCAAAACTCTTTTCTGCATAGATTTTAAAAACATCTTCAATGAAACAAATCTAATTACAAAGAAGACCAAGGCAAGTATAATCCTATGGGACTACATCAAATTAAAAAGCTTCTGAACAGTCAAAGAAACCACTACCCAAACCAAGAGACCCCCTCACAGATGGGAGATCTTACATGCCATACATCAGACAAGAGTTTAACAACCAAAATATTTAAAGAGCTTGCCAAACTCAACAACAAGAAAACAAATAACCCCATCAAAAAATGGGAGGAGGACATCGACAGAATTTTCGCTACAGAAGAGATCCAAAGGCCAAGAAACACATGAAAAAATGCTCCAAGTCTTTAATTGTCAGAGAAATGCAAATACAGACAACAATGAGACACCACTTCATTGCTATGAGAATGTCATACATCATAAAAGATAACAGCAGCAAATGCTGGAGAGGGTGTGGGGTCAAAGGAACCCTCCTGCACTGCTGGTGGGAATGTGAACTGGTCCATCCTCTGTGGAGAACAGTCTGGAGAACCCTCAGAAGGCTAGAAATGGACTTACCCTATGATCCTGCATTTCTTGTCCTGGGGTTATATCCTAAGGATCACAACACACCCATCCAAAAAGATCTGTGTACACATATGTTCTTAGAAGCACAATTTGTAATAGCCAAAACATGAAAGCAACCCAGGTGTCCCACAACAGATGAGTGGCTGAGCAAGTTGTGGTCTATATACACAATGGAATACTATTCAGCTATTAAAATGGTGACTTCACCAATTTCAGCCGATCTTGAATGGAGCTTGAAGAAATCATGTTAAGTGAAATAAGTCAGAAATAGAAAGATGAATATGAGATGATTTCACTCTGAGGCAGAAGCTGAAAAACAAGATCAGAAGAGAAAACACAAGTAGAACCTGAACTGGAGTTGGCGTCTTGCACCAAAGTAAAAGACTTTGGGGTGGGGTGGGGGAGAATACAGGTCCAAGAAGGATGACAGAGGACCTAGTGAGGGTTGTATTGTCATATGGAAAACTGAGAAATGTTATGCATGTACAAACTATTGTGTTTAGTGTTACATGTAAAACATTAATTCCCCAATAAAGAAATTTAAAAAAAAAGGGAAAATAAACAAATATTTTTAAAAATACTTAAAAAAAAAAAAGAATTTAGGTCCATACTCCCAGAGGGATAAAGAATAGGAAAGCTTCCTATGGAGGGGATGGGACATAAAACTCAGGTGGTAGGAACTGTGTGGAATTGTACCCCTATTATCTTACAGTCTTCTTACATATTAAATCACTAATAAAATTAAAAAAAAAACATTGTAACCCACAACTACTCACAAATTAAAAAAATAAAATAGCCTTTAAAATAACCTTGTGATTGAGGTCATATACTGGACGTAGCAGAGCCTGTAGGTGAATATAGAAATGGCTGCCAATTTAGTATTCTCCCAACTTCTCACTCTGAGTACATTGCAAGTATTTTTTTTTTAATAATTTATTTCTTTATTGGGGAATTAATGCTTTACATTCAACAGTAAATACAATAGTTTTTACATGCATAACATTCCCCAGATTCCCATTTAACAATACAACCCCCACTATGTCATTCATCATCTTTCATGTATTTTTAAAATGATAGGGAGAGTGTAAAGAAATACAACAGGGAGAGAGAGAGAGAGAGAGAGAAGAAGAATATTAAGGAAAGAAATGAAGATAAGGAGAAAGAAGAAGATGATGATGAAGAAGAAAAAGGAGAAGGGGGAGGGAAAGGTTATATAGAAGACTAACGAGTATTCTGAGGAACACATTTTGCCAGGAGCCAGTCTGAACTGACTTCTCATTACTGTATCAATGGGTTAGAAATACCTACCAATATCCTTGTGGCTTTTTTTTTTTTTTTTTTAGTGTTTAGTTTCCTTCTCACAACTTTATTCATTCCCCAAATATTTATTGAATGACTACTCTTTATTTTCTTATTACGTCTCTAGGCCACAAAGAATGCATATAGGAAGAGAAAAAGTCCTTCTTGCCTCCTAGAGATGAGAAAGAAAGTCATCGATGTCCATTCTATCGGCTGATTTAATAGCGATGACGATTTGTAATTTTCATGCCGTAAAATGCTCTCCTTTAAACGGTACGACTTAAGGGCCTGAAAGGTGGCACACCTGGTGGAGCGCACACATGATCATGAAGGAGGACTGTGGTTCAAGCCCCAGGCTTCCTACCTACAGGGGGGAAGCTTCACGAGTAGTGAAGAAGTATTGTAGGTATCTCTCTGACTCTCGTTGTCTATTCTCTCACCCTCTTTTAGTTTCTTTCTCTCTTTTAATTTTTTACAACTTTATTATTTTTAACAGAGACAGAGAGAACTCAAGAGGGGAGGGGAAAGATATATATATAGAGGGAGAGAGAGAGAGAGATCTGCAGCACATAGAGAAGGTGGTGTGAGATGGAGACTGGGCCCTACCCTGACCTCACAGGATAGGGGAGAATCAGTGCTTAATTAAGGCTGAGAGAACAGGAGAGGGGATGGTCTCAGCAGAGGAGTATCCCGGTTGGTGTGTTGACATCCCTAGTGTTAATCCTGGTCCACAACCCATGAGAAGTGTCAGCTGTGGTTATTATCACTGGGGATCCTGTTCTCATCTTATACATGTCCACGCACTTTGGTTGCTAAGCAAAGGAATTCTAGTTTAGTTTTGCAAGCCCATAGAGTTAAAAACCAATGCTCTGCACTTCAAAATAAATGCATTTTCTTCTTTTTTCTAAAATATTTAGTTATTTATTAGATAGAGACAGCCAGAAATAGAGAGGGAAAGGGATGACTGGAAGGGAGAGAGACAGACAGACACCTGCAGCCCTGCTTCACCACTCTCAAAGCTTTCCCTCTACAGGTGCGGACTGGGGGATTGAACTCAGGCCCTTGCACATTGTAACATGTGTGCCACCACCCTGCCCCACATTTAGTCTTTGTAAATAATCTTTACTTGATATGAGGTTAGGTAGAAACAAAAGCTCAAAAGGACTGACACATTGATATTGTACAACGTTGTCAAACATTCCTGTACACACACACACACACACACACACACACACACACACACTTTTCTCCAAAGCCCTCACCATTTTATTTCCTTGAGAGGTAGGGTGAAAAGACTGTTTTCCCCCTTTCCCTGGCATCTGGCTGGACGCTGCTCTGTGATGGGGTTTCTCTATCACTGGGCAAAGGGGTGTCTGGGTCAAAGTGACAGCCAATATGCACCGCTATTACAACACATTACATAAATAACTCTATATAATTGCTACCATCCATCAGTTTGGGGAGATCGGTGGTGAGAGATGCTGCCAGTTTCTTGGAATGAAAACTAAAGCCTCAAATAGGCCATCCAGTCACACTCGCTAATCAATGCCAGTGTTTTCAAGGGAGGGTGAAATTGGTCCAGTCACCAGTCCAACCTTGACAAGGAAATCTCCTGTGAGTCTCTCACACGGCCTTGTAAGGCTGCCCAATATTTACTCCAATGTTTGCTTTTCCCTCCTCTTCCTGCAAATTCTTTATGTTGTCATATTATTCTTTGCTCTGCCTGCCCCTGGGTTGCTGCCTGAAGCCTAGGTTGGCTGAGGACAGCTGGACTTGTGGTGGATTTTCTTAACTGACCACTTCAGGCAGCAGGACAGGACATCCTGGCTCCTATCAGGTTCTGGGAGTTCTAATTACTAAGCTTCTCTGTCTACACAAGTTAATTTCTTCTTTCTCAATTTCTGATGGCATTCTGCACTGGCACAGCAGTAGCTGCAACTTCCAAAACAAACAAGCAAACAAACAAACACAAGCAAGTTAGGGTTGCAGTTTTCAGAACAAGTGATATTTGAAAATAAGAAGGCTTTCAGCGATCTCTTCTTGCTCTCAAATCCAGCCATTTCGTTCATTCATTCTTACCACAGCGCATTATTACCTCAGCTCTGGTGGTGCCGGGGATTGAACCTGGGACCTCAGAGTTACAGGCATGAAAATCTTTTGCACAACCACTAAGCTATGCCTTTGCCCTGGATCCAGTCACTTAAACACTCTGGACTAGAAAGACACAGCTGGAAAGTGTCTACTTCCTTCAGATAGTCTGGTTCTCTTCCTGTTCTAAAACAAAGGTCTCTTTCTATCAGAAGCCCCCTTGCAGTAAGAGGACGACATCAAGTTGAAACAAGGTGCTGGAAGCTGGGAGTTGCTCTGTCTTGGTCCTGCAGAAATGCTGGTCTGATAGTAAACTCGTGTTCTTCAGCATGGTACAGCCTATTACATTAGTCAGAAGTGCTTCCATAGATAATTAATAGGCAATGAAAACATTCAAGGGTGATTCGATGTTTCCAGAAATCCTTAGAAGTTCTTTAAGAGGGAAAAATAATTAAGTCTTGCTAAAAACCCTCCAGTCAAGGGGCATTGTTCTTTTTCGTGGAAAACTGCTACTCAGAAACAAGTTAAAAAATGTGTCATGCTTTTGGGTCAGTGGATAGCAGGCAGTTGAGTTTCTGTGGAGGGTTCAGCAAGAACGGGCCAATGGTGACTTTGTCTTTTCTAGGACATAGTACTAGCTCTAGTCCTTTCCTGGCAGATATTCTACAGGAATACCAATCATTAGAATGAAGATGGAACAGGGAGATAGCCCAGCCAGTTAGCACACAGCACTTGGATGCCTCGGGCCCCTGAGTACACAGGTCCAGTCCTCAGCACTATCTACCATATGCCAGAACTGAGCAGTGCTCTGGGCTCTCTTTCTCTCTCACAGTCCACTGGACCCACAAAATGGCTCACTTGGACGACAAGATGTCCCTCCATGTGCGCGATCCTGCGTCAAGCCCAGCCCTACCACACTGAAGGAAGCTTCGGTACTCTTGCTCTCTGCCACCCTCTGCCTCTCGCCCTCTCGGCTTCTATCTAAAATGAAGAAAATAAGCAAACGTACGTCTTAGAGTAACAAACACCTTGCACTTGAATAGCGGTCTGTATTTCCATTCGATTCCCTCTCTTTTCACTGCGTCTTAACAGCAAACTTATCAGAATGGACAGTACGGGAGCCATCACAACACTGCAAGAAACGGAGGCTGAGAGGGCAGATAGGAAGTGACTAAATCGGGGGAAGTAGATGGCATAATGGTTCTGCAAGAAGACTCTTACATCTGAGGCTCCAAAATCCCAGGTTCAATGCCCTCTGCACCACCATAAGCCAGAGCTGAGCCATGCTTAAGGCCTCCCACTCAAGTGGCAACACCAGAACTCTGGTGGGCGTAATCTACTGGTACCTTTTCTGCTTGAAAAGAGTCTGTAAGGAGTGAAGGAATACGTCCTCCTGATTTTCATTCCAATTACAATGATCGATTAAATGTAGAGATTTTTTGCTTGTTTTTTTTTTTTTTTTTTTAACAGAAGTTGGTTCTATTTGCCCGCTAGAAACAAAAGCAAACGAGAAAAACAGAACAGAAGAAAACAAAAAAATGAAAACATGTGCTCAGCCTAGCCAGGCCAGCTCACGCTGGGGCTGTGGGCCGTGTTCTTGCACAGCGGACACTGACTATACTTATATACGTGCTCACGCCAAGCCTGACCTCTGCCACCATTTGCCAGGACAAGTGCGTTTGTCCTCGGCTTTCCATGGAGAGGTTTCCTGTCCCTAAGCCTCTGTCTACAGAGCCAGGATCTCACAGCCACTTTTCTTTCCTGCTCTTCAAATGTCCTGGGGAGCCGTGTCCTTCCTCTGCTGGGTCTCTCCCGTTCCCCTGCCACAGTCGTGTTCTTTGTCTAAGCACGCGCGTGGCATTTCCGCGTGACGACTTTGTCTGCTGGGGGCTCTGCTCTACTTTTCCATTCATTTCCTCGACTCTTCAGCCTCTTCTTCAATGTGCTATGGAGTCTCATAAAGAAATTTCCTTTTAAAAAATTTTTCCTATTGGGGAGCCGGGCGGCAGCGCAGCGGGTCAAGTGCATGTGGCACGAAGCGCAAGGACCGGCCTAAGGATCCTGGTTCGAGCCCCCGGCTCCCCACCTGCAGGGAAGTCGCTTCACAGGCGGTGAAGCAGGTGTGCAGGTATCTGTCTTTCTCTCCCTTTCTCTGTCTTCCCCTCCTCTCTCCATTTCCCTCTGTCCTATCCAACCACGACAGCAATAACAACAATAATAACCACAACAACAATGACGATAACAAGGGTAACAAAAGGGGAAAAATAAATAAACAAAATAAATTTTAAAAAGTTACTAGTGATTTAATGGTGATTTACAAAATAGCAAGACAACAGGGTTACAACCCTACACAGTTCCCACCACCAGAGTTCCATGTCCCCCAACCCCTCCGTTGGAAGATAGAGCAGTTCTCCCAAAGTTGCAGGAAAGGGTTGACTACTATTTCTCCAACTACCTGTCTATCATTGTATAGATTTATCTATCTTTCTCCCATGGCCCTGGCTTCTCTTCCTTTCCAAGTCACACCTACACCAATTACTACATCCCAATGTTCCTCCCTTGATCCTCTTCTTTCTCCAGGTCCTAATGGAGTTGGAGTTTGGAGCTCTTTGGCCGCCTTCCCCTACCACCCCTACCCCCACTGGGAGTATGGACTAAAATTTCAAACTCAAAGGTGGAGGTGGTGGTGGTTAAAAAAAAAAACTCAAATTCTGCAGAGAGTAGCACCGGGAGCCCTCAGTGAGGTGATCCCAACCAGCCAGCGTCAACACCCTGCCCTTAACTATTACCAGGACAGAGCCTTATGCTGGCAGCTGCATTTTTCTGGAGACTGTTCTAATTATCAGATATTTCAGAAAGTACCTTATGTTTACTGTATTAGATAGAGACAGAGATGAATCAAGAAGGAGAAAGAAGAGAGAGAGAGAGAGAGAAAGGGAGACACTTGCAGCACGAGTTCACTTTCTCTCCATGTCTCCATTCTTTCTCTTTTTCTTTCTGTCCTATCCAATAAAATGAAAAAAAAAAAAAGGCCTTCAGGAGCAGTGCACTGAACCCCAGCAATAACCCTGGAGGCAAAAAGAAAATTTCATTTTGCTACTATGACCATAGTCTCCCTGTCACCAGCACTATCCCTGTGGCTCAGTACCTGCGCGATGAATCCACCATTCCAGGCCACCATCGTTCCCTCTCTTTTATTTGTTAGACACAGAGAGAAACTGAAAGGGGACAGGGAGGGAGAAAGAAAGAGGGACACCTACACACTGCTTCACTGCATCTGAAGCTTCCTCCCTGCAGGTGGGCATGGGGATTGAACTCAGGTCATCGAGCGCAGTAGTGTGTGCACTCTACCTGGCCTGTCACCACCGGCCCCCTCAAATATCTCTATAACTTGGCTCTGGCATTTACATGACAGTGGCCTGTAAATGTCTCAGATATCGGTCAGCTCTCCTCCTAGGAAGGGGAAAACATGGACTACTTGAATGTCCACAGCAGGGGTGCTGATGTTTGTCTGCCAAGGGCAGAAAAAGATAAGAGTATGACTCTGAACTCCAGATGAAGGAACCTGGAGCTAGTCCAGTGTCTTGAACCACTGGTAAGAGAAAATGTGAAGGAGCTTCTGACCATGAGGACGGGTAGGGAGGGCTGGCTGTCGTCCAGGCCATCAGTCCTTGGATGTATCCTCTGGCTCCTCTGGGGTGGGGGGTTCCGTAGAGTGCCTGTGAGAGGGTGGGCCTTCTAACCCGGGACCGGGTGCTAAGATCATGCAGACGCTGCAGACATCCAAGGTAGGGAATGAGTTGGATACGTTGGTAGTAACAAGATTAGAGACTTTGAGGGATGTTTGCCTAAAAGAAGTAAGAATGTAGGTTCACAAAGGACCTAGTAAAGAAAGCTCTCAGCAGCTTTCTTCGTGGTTAAGAGAGAATGGAAAACAACCCAGACGGACAGCAGTGGAGTCAATGAAACACGCTGTGCTGTTTTCACATGGTGGGATATAATAAATGGGATGAACTCTGCATAAACAAAACAACATGGGTTCATCTCAAAAACATGTTTAGTGAAAGAAGTTGCAAAAGGGGGGTGGGGGCACATGTAACCTTAAAATCTTATACTGAAAATCACTAATAATCTTTTTAAAAATTTTTTTCCCTCCTTATTGCTGGGTCTAAGTGCCAACACCACGAATCCACTGCTCCTGATGGCCATTTTCCCCTTTTGTTGTTGTTGTTGTTGTTGTTCTTGTTATTTTTTTTTTCACTTGGATAAGACAGATAGGGGAGGGGAGATAGAGAAGGAGAAAGAAAATCAGACACCTGCAGACCTGCTTCACTGAACACTTGAAGCTTCCCTCATGCCGGTAGAGAGCGGCGGGACTTGAACCCGGATCATAGCGTGAGTCCTTGCAATTAGTGCTATGTGAACTTAACCAGGTGCACCACTGTCCAGCCCCGTAAGCTTTTTTTTTTTTTTTTAAAGAGAAAATATGATTCAATTTCTGTGAAACTGAAGATTGTAAGTTGACTATAAGGCAATAGAGATCAGGACAATTGCTGTCTCTGGAGGCAGAGGTGGACACTGACAGAAAGAGACGTCAGGGAATATTTTGGGGAGGTGACAGTGTTCTCACTTCCCTGGTGTGTTCACTTTATGTGTGTCTGCACTCAGCAAGATTCATCTATATCACTGGTGCAAATGTTTGTCGATTAAGAAAACAGTAACAAAAGTGATAAACAACAGGGCAACAAGGGGGAAAAACAGCCTCCGGGGCAGTGGATTCATAGTGCAGACACTGAGCCCCAGCGATAACCCTGGAGGCAAACACAACAACAAACAGTATTGGAGGAACTGTGTGGACTTGTTTTAGAATAGACTCTTTTCCAGGCTCTGATCCAGACAGGAGGTGGGAGATGAGACCACAGAGGAAGTTTAGGTGGTGACCAGGAGATGAAAATCAGGCAGACGTGTGGAGCTAGATGTCAGGAAAGAGTTCTGGGGGTCAAGTTTGGAGAGAGTGGTGAGCGCAGAGAGGAGTTAGGACAATGCGGGCCGGGTGAGCTGAGTGAGGCAGCCATCCGGTGTCCAGTGCGTGGGGGGTGAAGACGAGGGGTCTTGCTCATCACAAAACTAAGTGATGACTCGGCTGTCGGTCTGACTATACTGTGACTCGGCTCTGTAATTGTGTCTGGACATGAAACTGGCTTGGTCTCAGCCGCAGACTCGGCCTTTCTCCCGCGCAGCATCTCTACAGTGCTGTGTTACTGGTTTAAAGAATAGCTCTTGGCAGGAGCTCAGCTACACCTTACTTAAGCAAAATGGCACAATGCCATCCGTTAGTGCAAGAGGAAAGAAGTGCCAGGCTGGTTGGTGGTGGTGCACCTGGTTGAGTGCACATGTTACAGTGTGCAAGGACCCAGGTTTGAGCTCCCTCTCCCCCATCCTCACTTGAAGGAGGAAAGCTTTGTGAATGGTGAAACAGTGCTACGGTGTTTCTCTGTCTCTCTCCCTCTCTATTCTCCCTTCTTTCCTCAATTTCTGGCTGTCTCTATCCAACAAGTAATGATAATAATAATAAAAAAGAGGGTTGGGGGTATAGCATAATGTTTATGCAGAGAGACTTTCATGCCTGAGGCTCTCAAGTCCCACGTTCAATCCCCCATACCACCATAAGTCAGAGCTGACCAGTGCTCTGGTAGAGAAAAAATAATTATAATAAAGAAATAACATTCTAGGTAGTCGGGCAGTAGTGCAGCGGGTTAAGCGCACATGGTGCAAAGGGCAAGGACCAGCATAAGGATCCTGGTTCAAGCCCCCAGCTCCCCACTTGCAGGGGAGTCGCTTCACAGTTGGTGAAGCAGGTCTGCAGGTATCTGTCTTTCTCTCCCCCTCTTTGTCTTCCCCTCCTCTCTCCATTTCTCTCTGTCCTATCCCACAATGATGACTTCAATAACAACTACAATAATAACTACAACAACAATAAAAAAAATAAGGGCAACAAAAGGGAAAATAAGTAAATATTTTTAAAATTTTTAAAAAAAAAGAAATAACATTTTAAGATGACCAGACTTTATGTTTCTATGTGCTTCCTGATGCTTAGTACTCAAGGCCTGTTAATCAGAGAAAGAAGACACATTTTCCTTTGTACCTTTGTTCAACAACTAGTGAGAGCCTGTAGGAGACGAATGCCCGGCTAGAACTGAGGGCACGGTGGCAAGTCTTCCAGAGACCACACTGCACACCAGGTGTGTTTCTTGAAGGAAGCCAATCACTATGGACACTACAGGAACTCTGCTGTCTGTTTTGGTTGACGTTCTAAGAAGCATAAAAGAGACAGACAGACAAAGAGGTATGCAAAGGGAATCAAGCCCATTTAAAAGGAGGACTCACAGAAAAGGCAACCACCTTTGAGATTCTCAAAGATGGATATGAGAGGAGTTGTGTCTCTCTCCAGTAATGGATTCTGGAAAAGCAGTCATGAAAACACCTGAAACCTTGAGTCTGAACTTTCCCTGATGTTATTCCATTAACAAAGGGATCACATCCATTTTTTTTTTTTAAAACAAACTTGTTCCAGAGAAGAAGAAACTGGGAAAGAATTTCTAGAAGCATGTCTCACTCAAATGTCTCTCTCTCTCTCTCTCTCTCTCTCTCTCTCTCTCTCTCTCTCTCTTTCTCTTCCATCTCAAATCATCTATGGTGGCTGATTTCCAAGTTCTTCCTGTAAGACCAGAGGGACTTGTTCCTTAAAATGACCCAGAGAGTGTTGCAATGCACTCAAACCGGAAGCCACTTTATTTTTAGTCACTTTCTCCCTTCCCTGTCAAATGAGTTTTTTGTACCCTAGGAAGGCAGCCCAGTACCATTGGTCCCCGAGTCTTTACAGAGTGGCTGCCCAAAAATCAGAGGAAGGGTGATTTTCCTTACTTGATATACCACCACCTGCCCCCTCAGAAGGGTGATTTTTCTTGGTGGTTCACAAGCCCCCTTCCACCTTCCTTCCTTCCCCTGTTTTGCTAACATCTGTGCTGCTATGAGCTTTCAGGGTACAAAGAACATGTCTGAGTGCCATCTGCATCCCAGCCCTGGCCTGACACACAGCAGTCATGCAGACTTTTATAAATCATTGACTGAAAGGGTAGCAGAAGCTCCGCTAGCTCCAGAACTGCAATGCAGCCACAGATTGTGTGGCTTTTATAAATCCATTCAAGGACACACATAGCCAAAGCAGGTCCATTATAATAAAAGGGGGGGTCTGGGAGGTGGCACAGTGGATAAAGCATTGACCTCTTAAGCATGAGGCCCCGAGTTCAATCTCCAGCAGCACATGTACCAGAGTGATATCTGGTTATTTCTCTCCTCCTATCTTTCTCATTAATAAATAAATTTAATTTTAAAAAGCATTAGGTTAAGCGCACATGGCTCGAAGCACAAGGACTGGAGCAAGGAAACCAGTTCGAGCTCCCAGCTCCCTACCTGTGGGGGGGAGGGGTCACTTTACAGGCAAAGAAATCAATCCGCAGGTGTCTGTCTTTCCTCCTCTCTTGATTTCTCTCTGTCCTGTCCAGCAATAACAATAGCAATAACAATAACAAGAGCAACAAAATGGAAAAAATGGCCACTAAGAGCAAGTGGCTTCGTAGTTAGTGCAGGTGCTGAGCACCACCAATAGCCCTGGAGGCAAAAAAAAGAAAAGAAAGGAAAAAAAATATCTGGGCTACCAAAATACTCACCTTGGATAGTGCTGTGTATACGATCCAAGTTCAAGACCAGCTCCCACCACGGTGAAGGAAGCTTTACTGTTGTGGCTTCTCTCTTTCCCTCTCTCTCTCTCTCTCTCTCTCTCCCTCTTTGTCTGTGTCTAAAAAGTCAGCTGTTAACAGTGAAGTTGGGGAGATACCCAAAACTAGAACCAAAAATCTACGGATTCACTGTGCTTTTTCATTCCCATCTAAACCTGCTTAATAAATAAATTAATTAATCGCACCACAGAGGGAGATAGCACAGTGGTTATGCAGAAAGCTCTTCAGGCCTGTGGTACCACAGGTGCAAACCCCAATATGGTCAGAGTTCTGGTAAAAATAAACTAGTACCTTCAGCTTCATCACTCGGGTGAGACCTTTCCTTTCATAGCATTCTCTAATTCCATTCCAGGTGGTCCACTTCCTAACAAAGTCCCCAAACCTAGATATAGTCCAGGTCCCCTGAGACAGAGCATAGGTTCACCCGTGCCCATAAACTAGGGAAAAATATATACCTGAAAGCAGAAGTACACAAGAGCATGCAGGGAATACCCCCCAACACTTCATCTGCACTATTCCAGTCTTTAGGTCCATGGTTGTTCAACAATTTGTTTGCCTTTGTATGTTAACTCTCTTTTCAGCCACCAGGTTCTGGATGCCAGCATGATGCCAACCAGCAATTACAGAAGCCAGACCTTCCACCTTCTGCACCCCATAATGACCTTGGGTCCATGCTTCCAGAGGGATAAAGAATAAGAAAGCTATCAGGGGAGGGGATGGGATACAGAGTTCTGGTGGTGGGAATTGTGTGAAGTCTTATCCTATGTTTTTTTTTTAATTTTTTTTTAATTTACCAGAGCACTGCTCAGCTCTGGCTTATGGCAGTGTGGGGGATTGAATGTGGAACTTGAGAGCCTCAGGCATGAAAGTCTCTTTGCATAACCATTATGCTATACCCCCACCCTTAGCCTATGGTTTTGTTAATGTTTCCTTTTTATAAATAAAAAATTTAAAAAATACATTAGAAAGGAAGGCAGAGAACAAGATGGATAATGATGTTGATGATACGAACATGTTCACCAAGATCCCCTCGCTTTTGGTGAGAAGGTACAAATCTCAAGGCAGACAAGTCCCCCTCTGCCCTGCCTCTCTTTTTTGCCTCCAGGGTTCTCTCTGGGGCTTGGTGCCTACAAGATGAATCCACTGCTCCTGGTGGCCATTGTTTCCATTTTATTGCATAGGACAGAGAGAAATTGAGGGAGGAGGTTGGAGAGACAGAGAGGGAGAAAGAAAGATCGATACTTTCAGATCTGCATTGCTACTCGTGAAGCATCCCCCCACCCCCTGCAGGTGGGGAGCGAGGGCTTGAACTCAGGTCCTTGTGCTTAGTACTATGTACACCAGAATGAGTACACCACCCCCCACACCCCAGACAAATCTTTACTAGGGCATTTAGCCTGGCTCACAGACTTGACATCAATATTGTCAGGTCCCTTTTTTGTAGATGACCATCAAGCTATTATATTTTCTCTTGTGGGACATAAATCAGCCTAGCATGCTTTTCTTGCACTTTCTGAGTTAATTTGTTCATGGATGCCTAGCTCCTTCAATTCTCATTTGAATTGTTGTTCTTCTCTTCTCAGTATAACATCTTACTAATTAAAGAGTTGAGTGAATTCTTTGTTTGTTGTTCTATATTGACAGGAAAGTCATGGTTTTTGCTTTGAGTATTATCCTTGAATGATGGACTGAGCACTGATGCTCCTGTCTCTTCCTGGAGGTAGAAACATGTCTGCTGCTGTTTGTCATGTCCTGTCTCATGAGTTATCAATGTCTCCTTGCTGCTCACATCACTTTGAATGCAGTCTCCATCTGGACAAGGCTAGATGTAGCAGTATTGTCCTGATCCAGAGAGGTGGAGATGTCGAGTGAATTGACATTGAAATGAGCCCAGCTGAGGCAGAGAGGGAGGCGATGGATTTAAGTTATCAAACACAAGCATCGATGAAAAAATACGGCATGCTCATGAAGATGCTGGCAAGCAGACCTACAAAAGCAAGGACAGACAGAACCATGATAAGAATTCCCACCTAGTGGCACAGTGAGTAAGCATAAATAAGGTCCTGAGTTCAATCCCCTGCAGCACATATACTAGAGTGATGTTTGATTCTTTCTCTCTCTCCTCCTATCTTTTTCATTAGTAAATAAATAAAAATTTTTTTTTTTTACAAAAGAAGTCCCACCTAAATGAAAATGAAAGAATTTATCAACCCTTTGAGATATGGCATAACTTTGGGAATCAACTGGGTCAATTTGTGACATTTTCTGAACTCTATTCCCATTGACCTAAGACCTTCTCCAGTCAGGGCCACCAGAGACTCCAACTTAGAAACAAAGGCCTTTTCCTTCCTGTGAATGAACAGCTCTGAAGGGAACATTCCATCCCTCTGCTGCTGACTGCCCATGAGCCAGTCCATAGAACCACTTGAGCCTTCCTCTCAAGTGCCTAGTCACCGTCTCCCACCCTTTATCCTGCTAACTCTATGCTTACATTGCTTTAGCATAAAATTCACAGCAATAAAAGCACAGTCTGATTATATATAAGTGGCCTGAATCATAAAAGCAAAGCAATAGACCTAGAAACAAGACAAATCATATTTAGAATGAAAAGGAATAAAGGTAAAGAAAGGATCCTGAAGGCTGCAAGAAAAAACAAAGAGTCATCTACAGAGGAAAACCCATAAGATTAGCAGCAGACTTCTCCACACAAACACTACAGGCCAGAAGAGAATGGCAAGATGCTGGGAGATTGTGCTGATGCAGTCACATCTGCCATGTTGTCCCCTCAGGCTACTGCTAGTTCCTGCGAGAGTTGGGACATTCTCGGAGTGCCTGTTTAGCCATGTTGTGCTCTCAGGGCATTGTCTATATCCCCACAATATTTGGAGTGCTTTGGTTACTCCTCCCCCCTCCCATTCTCACGAGAGTTATTATCCTATCCTGGAGTGCTATGGTTACTCCTCCCCCTTCCCATTCTCGCAAAAGCTACTCCTATAAAAGCCCTTCTTCTTCCACACCTTGTTCTCTTGCCAGCGCTTCACTCCGGTATTCAGACACAGGCCTGCCATCTTTATGAAATTTGGACCAACAATCTCTCTTCCAGTGAAACCCTTTACGGCATCTGGGACACACCGTACGTGGCTTCTGGCTCCCTAACTGAAAGTGGGGTTGCCCTGACTGGAGACGTGGTTGCCCTGATTAGAGGCGTGGTAGCTCTAACTGGAGGTGGGGTTGCCCTGACTGAAGGCATGGTCGCAGCTTATCAGGACATTGGTTACGCCAATGAGGACATTGGTTACACCAATGTCCTTGGTGACCGCACTGAAAGGAGGCCCCGTTTTGATTACGTGGGGTAACTGCATAAACCTGTGTCATAGTGGGTGCCCCATAATTGCCTGGTGTAAGTTCCTGTGTCACTAAAATCCAATTATCTGGGTGTAGGTGTTTAAGCCTAAGACATGCCTGATGGAATTGTGGTATCATGCCATCCCAGACAATAGAACGCAGGAGGAAAGAGAGGATTTCAGGATTATAAACCTTTATCTCTAAGGTTTGCCTCACCCTTGAGATGAAATTTGCTAAGGTTTCATCAGTATTTTGGCGAAGAGAGTTAATAGGGACTGAGGCCTCTACTGTGGTTGGTGTTAATCTTTCCCATGATTGTGTTGCACAGATGCCTACCTGTTCAAAATAACCGGTTGGAAACTTGGCTTCTGCCTGCTGAGTTCCAGATTCAAACTCTCCTGCTTCAAACAATGCATCAAAATTCCATGCTATCTGTTTGTTACTATTTTCCTGAGATTGTCTAGAGCATTTATCACAGAAGTATGCCGTCCACTGTAGGTAGAGGGGGTCTGGGAGTGCAGCACAAACCAGGTCTTTCCAGTCCTTGGGGGTGTTAAGGTGCTGGTAAAAACTCCTTAAAATGGACTTGGTCCATGGAGCATGAATACCGTCCTCCTTCACAGCTTGTCTGAGTTCCCTGAGCCCTTTGGAGGAGTATGGATGCCACACCTGAGGATTTTGTCTACTTAGGGCCACATTTACCGGGAAGGTGTGGATTTGGTTCGATGACACTGGGGAGAGATCTACAGAAGTGGAAGGTGCTGTAGTGGCAGGGGAAACTGAACACTTATCTACGGGGATGGAGCTCTCGGGGTGGACTGCAAATGGTTTAAGGTCCCTAAATGATGAAAAAATATCCTTTAACTCGAATCTCAGCCACGAGGTCTCTTAATGATGAGGTGTCAGCAGGGGGAGGAGTCGAAGGAGAGGAAGCCACAGGGTCTCTTAATGATGAGGTATTAGCAGGGGGTGGAGTCAAAGAAGGGGAAGCCGCAGCAAGAAAAACTGAACCCGTGTCTGTGGGGATAGCTGGGGGAGGGGTCAAAGGAGCGGCCGAACCCGTGTCTGTGGGACAGCTGGGGGAGGGGTCAAAGGAGCAGCCGAACACGTGTCTGCGGGGGCAGTGGGGGGACGGGTCGTGGAAGTGGAAGCTGCCGCAGGAGAAACCGAACACGTGTCTCCAGGGGCAGTGGTTTTGGGGCTGACTTCAGATTGCTTAGGGTGTTTAAGTCTTAAGCAAATATCCTTTAACTCCCGTATCTCAGCCTCAAGGTCACTTAACCTTTTGGCAGGAGGCCTTGTACATATCCTGAAAATAGTAAATATAGCCATGAGAACCCACAGTGTAATGAAAATTAAAGCATCTCTGAGATCGAAAGCCTGTCCCAGGAGAGAAGGATAGAATGTCTGGGACACCTCTTCATAAAACAGAAAAAATCCCATGGTGGAGGGAAACGCGGGGCCACAGAGGCGGGCGGGTGCCACTTACCTGTGTCTGGGCGGCTTTTCTGGACCTCAGGATGGGCGTGAGTGTGGGACAGGTTGGGTGCCAGATGTTGTTGTGTGCGGACCGGAGAGAAGAGAGAGAGGGGGTACGGAGCGAAGAGGAAACACAAATCTTTATTTGTGCTGGCACCTCAGAGTTGGGTGCTAGAGAGGCAGGTTGGGCCACGTGGAAGTAGCGAAAATGGCCACCTCACACAGTAACCTTTCCTGCGTCTGAACACCGGAGTGAAGCTCTGGCAAGAGAACGAGGTGCGGAAGAAGAAAGGCTTTTATAGGAGCAGCTTTCGCGAGAATGGGGAGGGGGGAGGAGTAACCATAGCACTCCAGGATAGGATAATAACTCTCGTGAGAATGGGAGGGGGGAGGAGTAACCAAAGCACTCCAAATATCGTGGGGATATAGACAATGTCCTGAGGGCACAACATGGCTGAACAGGCACTCCGAGAATGTCCCAACTCTCGCAGGAACTGGCAGTAGCCTGAGGGGACAATATGGCAGATATGACTACATCGGCACAATTTCCCAGCAGCAAGATATCTATCGAGTGCTCAATGAGAAAGGCTTTCAACCAAGAATACTATATCCTGCTAGACTGTCATTCAGACTAGATGGAGGCATCAAAACCTTCTCAGACAAGCCGCAGCTGAAGGAATCACTGAGCCTGCCCTGCAAGAGGTTCTGAAAGGTCTCTTATAAACAATCACATCACCATAAACACGCCATATATCAGAATACTCTAAAAGTTTATAACAACGCCATTAAAATATCTTCAATCTATAATATCAGTAAATATCAGTGGACTGAATTCACCTATTAAAAGGCACAGAGTAGGAAGATGGATCAGAAAACACAACCCGACCAGATGTTGTCTGCAGGAATCCCACCTAGCTCAACAAAACAAACATAGACTCAACGTGAAAGGATGGAAAACTACCATACAAGCCAAGGGCCCACAACAAAAGGCCAGGAACAGCTATCCTCAATCTGACACGATAGACCTTAAAATAAATAAAATAAAAAAGATAGGGATGGACATTAATTAATGCTCAGAGGATCAGTCAGTCAAGAGGACATAACTACTATTAACATCTATGCACCCAATGAGAGGCCATCTGAATACATCAAAAAAAATCCGCTTCATGGATTGTGGGAGTGAGCACTTTTTTGTGACCCAACCCTCAGGAGATTGTAAACAGGAATTAGTCACAGTGTGGATATTTATACATGGGCCCTGTTCCCATTGGTGTCCCAATACTATCTGCCTTCGTAAATAAGAACTGCTTCTTCTTTTATGAAATACTGTCCCCCCACCTGTGTTTCTAGAGACTTGAGGAAGAATTGAGTGTAGAGTTTAGAGTAAATGAAGGCTAGAGGAATGAATCAATAAATAGTCAGGAACTCAGAAAACAGATGAATAAAGCCAGCAGGCTTGGTGAAGAGACAAATTTACAGATGGTTCATCCACTCATTGGTTATATGTGTGTCTTATTTCAAAGCTGTACATGTTCCCACTCCTTTTGTCTTCATGTTCAGGCAAACATCATACTGCCACTGTGGCTTTAAAGTTTATCCTTTCCTTGTCATGAGGGTGGTTGTTGGATGACTGACTTTTATTTGAACAAACTCAAAGAATAGATTGTTGCAGGTTGGACAGTGGCTTACCTGGTTGAGAGCACATGTTACCTGCTGAAGGAACTGGGTTAAAGGCCCCATTCCCTACCTGCAAGGGAGACCTTCATGAGTGGTTAAAAAAAAAAATGTCACCAGGAGCTTGGATTACTTGTACCAGCACCAAGCCCCAGTGATAATCCTGGTGGCAAAACAAATGTACAAATATGGGGCCAGGTGGTGGTGCAGCTGATTAAATGTACACATCACGGTGCACAAGGACCCGGGGTTCAAGCCCCTGGTCCCCACCTGCAGGAGAGAAGCTTCACAAGTGGTGAAGTAGGTTTTCAGGTCTCTCTGTCTCTTTCGCTCTCATTTAAAAATTTTAAATTTATTATTGGATAGAGACAGAGAGAAATTGAGAGGAGAGGTGGAATAGATAGGGAAAGAGACAGAGTGACACCTGCAGCCCTGATTCATTGCTCATGAAGCTTTTCCCCTGCAGTGGAGACCAGAGGCTTGAAGCTAGGTCCTGGTGCCCTGTGATGTGAGTGCTCAACCAGGTGCACCTCTTAACCAGGTCCACCACTTAACCAGGTCCACCACTTAACCAGGTCCACCACTTAACCAGGTGCACCACTTTCCAACCCTGCTCTTTCCTTCTCTATTTCCCATCCCCTCTCAATTTCTCTCTGTCTCTATTTAGTTAAAAAAAAAAGAGTTTAAAAAAAAAACATCTCTTCATATAAGACTTGGATATCTTAAGCTATAGGCTGATCTATAGGATGTGGTGTCACTTCAAATACTCTGTCATTGCTCTTGTCTCAGAAGAACCCAGAGCTTCCATTATGAACATGAATGTGCAGGAAGTCCACTTAAACGTCATCAAGAGACCAGAAGGAGACAGTCCACAGTCTGCCAATCAGCCAAGGACAAGGACATGCTTTACATCTGTCACTGCTTCCCCTTCAGTGACTCTGAAAGAAAGGTCCTCTCAGGGCTACAGATTGACGTTTCTATTTATTTATTTATTTATTTATTTATCTATCTATTTATTATTGGGTAAGGACAAAGAGTAATTGACAGGATAAGGGGAGCTAAAGGAGACAGAGAGACACCTGCAGCTCTGCTTCACCACTCATGAAGTTTTCCCCCCTGCAGGTGGGGACCAGAGGCTTTAAACCTGGGTCTTTGCACACTGCCGTGCGTGCACTTGACCAGGTGTGCCACCCACCACCTGGCCCCCTGATCTGCCTTTCCAAACTTCTGTCTTTCCAGTTCTTTGAAAATTAACCCTTTGTTTGTTTTGTTTTGTTTTGTTTTGTTTTGGTGCTGGGTACATGGTTGTTTTTGCTTGGGAGTAGCACCAAGGTTTACTTAACTGAATTCTACATAAAATTGTTTTTGTCTAATGTTTTATCAAAAGCTATGGTATTTGATTTTGTGACATTAACTCGTCGTGTAGTTAAAAATGTTTTCTTCCTGTATCTGTGTTGTCTGAGAATGAGTTCAGAGCACCGTCTGTTCTGGCAGGTGAAATGCTGGGGACTGAACCCAGGGCCTCATTCATCTAAGACATGTGCTCTTCCTGCTGTGTGCCCTTCACAGATACTCACTCTGCAATCATTACATTGATTCTCGGGAAGCATTTCTGTGTCCCCAGCTAGAGGAGGGGGGGCTTCTCACTTTGCCCTCACAGTTTATGGTTCTGTCATTATGCCGCTTTCGTTAGCCTGACTTGGAAATAGAAGGGTGTGAGGGACCACACTTGACTTGGTCCCTAGCCCCTAACCCCCAGCACAGACCTGGCACCCACACGTGTCCTGTAAGGGTCTGTTGAAGGGGTGGGATGAGAGCGAGATCCATGTGCCCTGGCTCAGACAGGACCTTTGCTAAATAATCATTTTTAAGCAAGGACAAACATCATGACTTTCACAGAGAGAGAAAGCAAACATGTTCTAGGAAGCTAATTTCTTAATCAGTGAGGAAACCAGATGCGAATCCCAGTTCAAAGAAACCAGAGAACAAGACTGTAAAATGACAGGGCTAGAATTCCTAACCCTAACCCAAACCCTCTGGCTGAAGGTGGTGCTGGGGATTGAACCTGGGGCCACGAAGCTTCTGCTATGCAAGTCTTTAAGATAACCATTATGCTATCTGCCCAGCCCATTACCTCTTTATGGCCAGTTAACACCACTCTCTGTGTCTCTGCAAGTAGAAGCTTCGTCCCACTCTGGGCTCCTGACCTGATGAGCAGAGAAGCCCCAGGCCCTGTTTACTGGGCTGCCACCATTCTCCACTTGACTGACTCCCATCCCTAGCCCACCCCAGGATTACTCAGAGATCACCAGAAGACAGACAGATGCAGTGGAGAGTGGAAAGCAGAAAAAATGAAAGGAGAAAACATCATGGAGTTCATGAGATAACCCTACAAGGGATAACCCTGCAGGCATGCCTGTCCATATGTAACCCTGCAGGCATGGATTATCCATGAGATAACCCTGCAGGCATGGCCTGTCCATATGATAACCCTGCAGGCATGGATTACCCATGAGATAACCCTGCAGGCATGGCCTGTCCATATGATAACCCTGCAGGCATGGCCTGTCCATATGATAACCCTGCAGACATGGATTATCCATGAGATAACCCTGCAGGCATGGCCTGTATACGGGATAACCCTGCAGGCATGCCTGTCCATATGATAACCCTGCAGGCATGCCTGTCCATATGATAACCCTGCAGACATGCCTGTCCATATGATAACCCTGCAGGCATGCCTGTCCATATGATAACCCTGCAGGCATGCCTGTCCATATGATAACCCTGCTGGCGTGGATTATCCATGAGATAACCCTGCAGGCATGGCCTGTCCATGAGATAACCCTGCAGGCATTGCCTGTCCATGAGATAACCCTGCAGGCATTGCCTGTCCATGAGATAACCCTGCAGGCATGGCCTGTCCATGAGACAACCCTGCAGGCATGCCTGTCCATATGATAACCCTGCAGGCATGCCTGTCCATATGATAACCCTGCAGGCATGCCTGTCCATATGATAACCCTGCAGGCATTGCCTGTCCATATAATAACCCTGCAGGCATGGATTATCTATGAGATAACCCTGCAAGCATGGCCTGTATACGGGATAACCCTGCAGGCATGGCCTGTCCATGAGATAACCCTGCAGGCATGGCCTGTCCATGAGATAACCCTGCAGGCATGGCCTGTCCATGAGATAACCCTGCAGGCATGGCCTGTCCATGAGATAACCCTGCAGGCATAGCCTGTCCATGAGATAACTCTACAGGCATGGCCTGTCCATGAGATAACCCTGCAGACATGGCCTGTCCATGAGATAACCATACAGGCATGGTCTGTCCATGAGATAACCCTAAAGCTATATCCTGTCCATGAGATAACCCTGCAGTCATTGCCTGTCCATGAGATAACCCTGCAGTCATGGCCTGTCCATGAGATAACCCTGCAGTCATGGCCTGTCCATGAGATAACCCTGCAGGCATGGCCTGTCCATGAGATAACCCTATAGGTATGGCCTGTCCATGAGATAACCCTACAGGCATGGCCTGTCCATGAGATAACTCTGCAGGCATGGCCTGTCCATGAGATAACCCTACTGGCTTGGCCTGTCCATGAGATAACCCTGCAGGCATGGCGTGTAAAGGTTATGGGACCAGCAAGAAGTTCTAGGCGGAGGCAGATCACACTTGATCTGATGGATGATGTCCAACCTGGGGCTGGACAATAGTCCCATGGCTAGAATGTGGACCATACGTGTCTGGAGTTCCTGCTCGGACATCTGGTTCCACATATACCAGAGTCGCACACACCAGAGTCTCCCTCTCTCTTCTGAGTGAAACTTTCTCTCCTTTTTAAGTTAAAAAAAATTCACCCTCTAAAAAGGACCAGTAGAGACCCTCCAGGAATCTCAGACCATTGAGAAGGAGGGGTAATTCTCTGCCAAGAGGAAGAAGGCTCTGTGTGATTTTGACACTCCATCTCCTTTATTGTAAAATCTGACTGCTTTCAAAGTCAGAGAAAGGTGGCAGGTAAGTATTGTATGTAATTTAAAAATTTTAAATACTCCAAGCAAACTCAGAGTGGAAGTAGCATGTGATGAGGAAACATCACAATGACCAGCTACATATATTATCGCACAGGGACAGAGAGTTTGAGCGGGAAGGGGAGATAGAGAGGGAGAGAAACAGGGACTCCTGCAGCCCTGCCTCAGCACTCATGCAGCTTTCCCCCTGCAAATGGAGAGCAGGGTCTTGAACCGGGGTCCTTGTGCATTGTAATGTGAGTGACTAGCCAGGCGTGCCACCAGCGGGCCCCATGACCAGCTTTTAGGAGAGGGGCAAATGATTTGTTGCTAAAGTGAGCAGCAGCTCACCTGTGTGTGACCTTCACCTTTGGCAGAGAAATCATCCGTCTGATCTCGGCAAAAAAGAATGTGGAGCAGGTGAAGTGCCGGTGTAAATGGTGCTTCTAAGATGTTACATTCTTCTTTATCTTAAGGTGTGTTTGAACTTCTCTGTTGAAGGTCCTCAGGGTTTGTTAAAGGAACAAGTGACAGAGCAAGTCGTTTTTTTTTTTCCCCCTGGCTTCGTACCAAAGGTCAATTTGAAGAGGAGCCCTTGACCAAGTCGTTAACTACTCCCAGAACCACCCATAAACAAAGTCTTGCTGGAGATGATAGATTTGCCAAGGCTGGAGTTGAATTTGTGTTGAAACTATTGTGCTTCAAACAGGAGGGGCTGTCAGGATGCCACCTGTACATTGTCACCTTTGGAAGAATGATCTTACTTATTAGGGCTCCAAAGGTCACTCCCACCCACCAGGCCGTGCAGAGCTGGCAACTCTCACGTACTTGTCTGATGCGAGTGGGGTCGAGTGGGGTCGATTACCGTTCTCGGTACACACAGAGTGAGTTCAGAAAGCATGATGCTGAGGTTCAGCTTTTGTCCATAGAGCCTAAAGTAGGTGACGACCATAGCAGGAGAACCATCTTATCAAAAGGGGATGTTGTTCTTTCTGTTCTGTAAAGAGGCAGCTTCAGCTTGTTGAAGGTTACAGAGAAGCCAACTTCCCAATTTTGAGAAACTTGGAGGAGTACGGCTCTCACGTGAGATGCAAGTGTCTTAGAGTTTGGTAGAGTTTTCCTTTTCTGGAAGTTCTTGGCATTCTAGCAAAACCTTCCCAGACACATCATTCATTTGAAACACAATGACAATAAAAACAACACCAACAAAAGTGACTAAATCTGAGTGTTGCAAACTCCTCTGGCAAATAATTGTGAAATAGTATCAATTTTTGCCAGTTCCTGTTTTCATTTTCCATAAATCTATTCTAGTATCAGTTTATTCCCTTGAAGTAGCTGTAACAATCTCTCAGTGAGACTGGACAAAACAAGAGGATGATAACTAAAAAAAATTAAAAATGCATATTGAACAACAAAACTCTGACTTCATGTTAACCTTAGAGAAATTTACCTTTGCAAGGGAGACTTTAAAATGTTTCAAGGGAAACTGCAAAAAATGACTTGAAAACACACACACACCCACACACACACACACACACACACACACACACACACACACACACACACCCCGCAGTAACATTATTAGTAGATCTGTATTCGGCTAGCAGGAGAGAAAGCATAAAGTTTATAAAGTTTATGCAAAAGACTTTCATGCCCAAGACTGGCTTTTTGGCCCCAGAATTGAGCAGTGCTTTTGGTAAAAGCACCGCGTTGATCTGTGGTGAGTGACTAAGAATAAGGATCATAAAGGAGCAAGTGGGGTGAAATGCCCAGATGCCCAGTGTCTCAGAGCTTCTGCAGCACCTGGAGGGGCATGGGCAGTGTGCTGGGTATCTGTGGCTGCACACAGACCTTCCTTCATTCTGCTGCTACCTGGCTGTGTGACTTGGGGCAGTGGTTTTACTCCTTTGAACCCACCCCCCCACCCCCCAGCCATGCTCAGTTCTGGTTCTTGGAGTTGGTGGTGGTGGTGGGGGGGAGTGTGTGTGCAGGGGATCAAACCTGCTACTTTGAAGCCTCTGGCTTGTCTCTTTGCATAACCATTAAACTGTCAACTCCTCCTTTAAATGTGCATAGCTGCACCTATGAGTATCTTCAAAGGATTGTTAAGAACTTAGGGAGGGGAAGGGTCTTTAGTAGGGGCTCAGAAAATGGGCTGTTATTATTGTTACAATAGTAGAAGAGAGGCTGGGGGTAGACTAGCATAATGGTGATGTAAAGAGACTCTCCTGCCTGAGGCTGCAAAGCCCAGATTCAACCTCTCCACCCACACCCACACCCACACCCACACCCACACACCACCACCACCACCACCACCAACATAAACCAGAGAGCAGGGCTCTGGTAAAAAACAAACAACCACAAACGTGGAAGAGAGACAGGAAGAAGAACAGCCAGTCACAGCTTGATCTCTAAAATGTGAGGGAAATCCTGTCAGAAGCAGATTGCCAGGTAAGTAAAGCACCTGTTAAGTGAGCGAGGCTTTTGGAATAACAAAAACAATCAGACACAGAAATTCTTTCCCCCAGGCTGCTCATAGCACCACTGAGCAGAACAAATGGAAGGCAGGTACCTTTCCCCAGCGCCAGGCCGGAGGCTCCAGGCCCACCTGGCCAGGCCCCGTGCGCTCCCAGGCTCGCCAGGCTCCTGTGGAACCACAGCTGCTCACAGACGTGGCCCCTCAGCGATTCCTACTCAACGCAGAGCTCTGAGAAATTCCGGAGAATCACGTCTCAGAGCTAGTCAGGATCACAAAGTGAGGATCATGTGACTCCCTCCTACCTTCCTTCCTTCCTCCCTCCCTCCCTCCCTTCCTTCCTTCCTTCCTTCCTTCCTTCCTTCCTCCCTCCCTCCCTCCCTCCCTGCCTTTCTTTCTTTCTTTCTTTCTTTCTTTCTTTCTTTCTTTCTTTCTTTCTTTCCTTCCTTCCTTCCTTCCTTCCTCCCTCCCTGCCTTTCTTTCTTTCTTTCCTTCCTTCCTTCCTCCCTCCCTCCCTCCCTGCCTTTCTTTCTTTCTTTCTTTCTTTCCTTCTTTCTTTCTTTCTTTCCTTCCTTCCTTCCTTCCTCCCTCCCTGCCTTTCTTTTTTTCTTTCTTTCCTTCCTTCCTTCCATCCTCCCTCCATCCCTCCCTGCCTTTCTTTCTTTCTTTCTTTCTTTCTTTCTTTCTTTCCTTCCTCCCTCCCTCCCTGCCTTTCTTTCTTTCTTTCTTTCCTTCCTTCCTTCCTTCCTCCCTCCCTCCCTGCCTTTCTTTCTTTCTTTCTTTCTTTCTTTCTTTCCTTCCTTCCTTCCTCCCTCCCTCCCTTTCTTTCTTTCTTTCTTTCTTTCTTTCTTTCCTTCCTTCCTTCCTTCCTCCCTCCCTCCCTGCCTTTCTTTCTTTCTTTCTTTCTTTCTTTCCTTCCTTCCTCCCTCCCTCCCTCCCTGCCTTTCTTTCTTTCTTTCTTTCTTTCCTTCTTTTTTTCCTTCCTTCGTTTCTTTCTTTCTTCCTTCCTTCCTTTCTCTCTCTTTTTTACATGTTATTTACTTATTTTTATTAGTGATTCAATACTGATTTACAAAATTACAAGATAACAGGCACAACTCCACATCGCTCCTATCTTTCCTCCCTCCCTTCCTTTCTTTATTCTTATTTTCATTTGTTTATTTATATTAGTGATTTAATCTTGATTTACAAAATTACAAGATAACAGAGGTACAACTCTACAGTGTTCCCACCTCTTTCCTCCCTCCCTTCCTTTCCCTTTCTTCCTTCCTTCCTTCCTTCCTTCCTTCCTTCCTTCCTTCCTTCCTTCCTTTCTTTCTCAGCTTTAACAGAGCTGGATCCTGTGGCTCTGGTCACTAACGTCACTACAGGTGCCCACTCATTTCCCTGCGCTTTTATGTTCTGGCCAGTGGGTCCTACCTTGCCCACAGCTAATCTTCCTTTAGTGGTTCCCTGGCTCAGCCTACAGCTGGCTGTCAATGCAGGTGTCACCAGTTAGTCCCAGGATGAATGACTTGAATGTTGCATTGTAATTTATAGCTTTTTGTTTCAGAATTGTGGGTCCCCCAACAACCTCCTCATTAAAGACTGTCTGGAAGACCTTAAGAACTTGCATCATGAAGACTAAGCTTTGAGGGCAGATGTAGATAGCATAAAGGTTATGCTAAGAGACTCATGCTTGAGGCTCCCAAAGTCTTAAGTTCAACCCCTGTACCACCGTAAACCAGAGCTGAGCAGTGCACTGGTTAAAAAACAAACAAACAAACAAAAATGAGCTTTCAGTCTTGTCTACTATGAAGACAGAGTGTAGACAACAGGCATGAGAGTTCCAGACAAATGTAGCCTTCTTGACCTTCTGAGGTCGAGCTACAAGTCATCAATGTCTGCAGATGGGCTGGAACTTGGAGGAGGGAGATCACTGTCTGACCCATGGACAAGCAGCTTATTGGACAAAAATTCCTTACATCCTAGCAGGAAGTTGAGAACGAGAGTTCTAGGCACCACACTTAGGCTTTGCCACTTGTTAGCTGAGTGGTCTTGGTGAGTCATCAGAGTTGCCTATGCACCATCTTATCTGTAAAGTGGGGGTAAGAGCAGTCCCTCCTTCCTAAAACACCTTAGGGGACTGAAGGAGTTAACATCCCTGAAATGCCTCTATCAGTACCCGGAACACACTGTAGAAGATTCTCACCAAAATAATGATTAAGTTCTGTGAGATCTGAATACACGAATTATCCAGTTCACTACTAACCATATCTGGGCCCTGCTCTGTGCCAGAAGCAGCATGTGGATGGGGAATTCCAAACAAACGAGTCATGACTTTGATCTCCAAGCTTCTCACAAAATCCTTTTCATGGGAATGTCATGAGAGAATGGTGGAAGGGCCAAGTCTTAGGCTTGAAGAACAGATCTGAATTTAAAGGTCAGTGACAGACACCAAAGAAGCTGAGTTCTCTCTATTCACTTCACCGCCTGCTGTACCTTCTCTCATCACACAGGCAGGGAGGAAAGGAATAGTCAGTGTGCTCCTTCCGATTGCGTTTTCAAAGGATGACAACCTTGACACCTCCCATGCTTTTCTAGAACTTTGCCTCGTTCCCGTCAAACGGTAGAGCCTGACTCCCACTGTCCACTTCTCCGGAATCTGGGCGCAGCTCCTGCCTTGCTACCAAGGTCTAGAATGCTACAGAGCTGGTCGAGTGATTGTCAAGGCCAAACCACAGCAGGTTGGGACTAACAATTGAGGTGTGAGTTCACCTTTTAAGTTGGGACATACCCATACCCCTAGTGTGGGAGAAATGTTAGGGGCAGATAACCAGAGAGCTCTGAACTCCAGTGCCACCAAGACCAGGAGAGAGAAGAGGCTTTTAAAAGGAAGAATATTCAGAAGTAGCAAAGGTGAGGGAATGGGGGACACAGAACTCTGGTGGTGAGGACGGTGTGGAATTATACTGCTGTTCCCTCATAATTTCGTAGATCAATATTAAATCACTAATACGATTTATTTAAAAATAAAAAAAAACTCAGGACATACATGCCTTCAGAGTCATAATCTGACACGCACTAAACGGAGGCTGTTTATCATAGGGGGTGGGTCCCAGAGCAGATTTCTACAAGCTTCCAGGGCTGACCATCCCCACTGAGACCCCTGCGTGCGGACTGTTGAGCATGTGAGTAAGGACATCTTTGGGGGGGTCTGCAACTTGAATGCTGGGTCCCCTCAGTATTTTTTTGGGGGGGGAGAACTCTGTTTTTCTCAGTCCAATTAAACATTGTTCATACAAACACTTTACATTTTCAAAGAGAAAGAATGCAAAACAGTGCTACAGTTTCTTGAGAACTTGCTTGAAAGCTCAAGTGTGGGAGAACAGCTACTCATACACCCAAAAAGACCACCCGTCTCGTCTCTCTGCTCAAGGGAGGTCATCCTCACAGCTTCGCGAGGGACCCACATGGAGTAGTGAGGGAGGGAGGGGACCCCTTTAGACAGCCAGATCAACTCTGGTGATCAACAGGGTGACAGATGTCTCAGCCAGATGACCCCCCCCCACGCCCTGTGGGTCAGCATGGGAGAAGTGATAGTAGGCTTGAGACTAATCACAGAGCCCAGCAAACTGTCTGGGTTGACCAGTCGCCCATGCGCGCCTGAAGTTCATGTGGTGCTTGACTCGCACCCTGTGGGGACTGCGGATAGAGGCCTGAAGGGGAGACAAGGCCTCCAGTGTGTGTTAGTGACTCTCTTACAGGCCCAGAGAAGCACAGCTGTCTGCTTCACTCACTGCCTGTCTCCCAGTGTCTGCCTCTCCCTCCCCTAGGTATAGGGTAACGCACACTCTACACACCTGTGGAAGACCAGAGGGTGAGAGTGGGAAGACCTCCAGGAGGGAGGTCAGATCCACATGGAGAGGAAGATCTGAGAGGTGGTGCTGGGGCACAGGAAGTGGTTGGTACCCGGAGGACAGGTCAGAGCCCAGGGGGAGGATGGGTCATAGGTGGGGATTTGGTCATGGTCATGCTGTTTTCTTCTTAGTATTTATTTATGTACTCCCTTTTGTTGCCCTGATTGTTTTATTGTTGATGTCGTCATTGCTGGATAGGACAGAGAGAAATGGAGAGAGGAGGGGGAAGACAGACAAGAGGAGAGAAAGACAGACACCTGTAAACCTGCTTCACCGCCAGTGAAGCTACTCCCCTGCAGGAGGGGAGATGGGGGCTCGAACCAGGATCCTTGTGCTTAACCCGTCGCACTACCACCCTGCTCCCCTCCCTTAGTCATACTTTATTTAAAAAACTTTTTTTTTTCATTTTTATTTATTGGAGTGACAGCCAGAAATCAAGAGAGAAGGGGATTGAGAGGGAGAGAGATAGAGGGACACCTGAGGGGGTGAAGCTTTCCCCCCTCAGGTGAGGACCAGGGACTCAAACATGGATCCGTGTGCATTGTAACATGTGCGCTCAACCAGGTGTGTCACCACCGGGCCCCTCAACCACCATTCTCTTCAGGAGTCAACAGCTGCCCGGAAGGAGAAAGAAGCAGGTCAAATATGGAAGTGTGGTCCTCTTCTCTTTCTTCCAATTTCCACTCACATCCACAGACGAACTGAACATCTCATACTGTAACAGCTGTTCTCCACCTTTGTAATTTCTGCTGAGACCCAGTCAGGTGCACACACAAACACACACACGCCAGAGTGTAGCCCTTGATTCTGATCCCAACACAGTCACGGCTGGCTTGTGTCCCCAGTTGAGACCTTTCACCCTCTTAACCCCCGTTTCCTCATCTTCCTTGGGTTCTACCCCCGGTTACTCTAGAGTTCTGAGGAAGTCTAGGTCACTGGTGTTAGCCACATGGGTGCCAAGCAACCAGCACAGCCTGTCTCTCTCCATTCTCTCCCCCATGCTGCAGACACTCAGTGCAGACTTGCCTAGAGTGTCTGCAATTCCAGGCTGACGTTTTCGATCGAGCTGACTTAATGGAGAAAAATGACCCTAGTCACTAAACAAGACAGACCTTGGTTAGGGGTGGGGGTGAGAACGGGGGCAGCTTTTATTTGCATGTCACATTTTGCTAATTTGGAGGGATTTAAGCATCCTCTTGGCTTGGCTTTGCATTGCCTACCCATCCCATTCATCAAGATTAATGAAAGAACTGCATTCTACTGAGGAAAAACAAATCAAAATGACAATTTTCAGTCCTTTCACTTAGACACATGGCAAGCCCAATTTGGCCACCTCATAAAATTTCATCCAGTTAAAACCGTGGTTATTAGGCAACTAATACTTAGTTTTGCTTCTGCTTACTCTGGAAAAAAAAAAAACTGTTTTCCGAAAGCATAAATGTGACAGGAAATTTCTTCACTCTATTTATTCCTAAGTAGCTTAAATATTATTTCATAACTGCAAATGGGCTTTTCCCTTCTTGTGCAGGCAGGCTGCTGCTGCTCATTTTATCAGGGGTATGGGTTCGACAATACTACACCCAGGGTGACAGAGAGGAGGACATGCACAGAAAAGCACTTCCAGGGAGTCGGGCTGTAGCACAGCGGGTTAAGCGCAGGTGGCGCAAAGCACAAGGACCGGCATAAGGATCCCGGTTCGAACCCCGGCTCCCCACCTGCAGGGGAGTCGCTTCACAGGTGGTGAAGCAGGTCTGCAGGTGTCTATCTTTCTCTCCTCCTCTCTGTCTTCCCCTCCTCTCTCCATTTCTCTCTGTCCTATCCAACAATGACAACAACAATAATAACTACAACAATAAAACAACAAGGGCAACAAAAGGGAATAAATAAAATAAATATTTAAAAGAAAAAAAAAAGAAAAGCACTTCCAACCCCCAGACTCAGCTGCCAGGAGACAATACGGCTGCCGGCGGCTCTGGGCAGGCTTCCTGCTCTGAAGACAAGGTCCACTGGACAAGATCAAGCTCTGTGGAGAGAAGGGGATAGTCAGGCAGGGCTATGGCTTGCAGGGACATAACCCTGTGGCACAGTTTGAGAGTTGGAAGTGGGAATGTTTTCACAAGAACAAGGTTTCTCTACATTCTTAATTTCTCCTTTCCTGCACAACTTATTCTGACCGATGTCACTTTACTCTCCGTAATATTTCTGTGATTCTAGTTCCCCAACTTAAAAAATTCCAGGAATTTATAGAGTCGCCTCGTGTGGTTTAGTATTGTGGACACTTCAGTCTCAGAACATTTTTTAAATTTTTAGTATTTATTTATTCCCTTTTGTTGCCCTTGTTGTTTTATTGTTGTAGTTATTATTGTTGTTGTTATTGATGTCATCGTTGTTGTTGAATAGGACAGAGACAAATGGAGAGAGGCGGGGAAGACAAAGAGGAGGAGAGAAAGATAGACACCTGCAGACCTGCTTCACCCCCTGTGAAGAGACTCCCCTGCAGGGGGGGGAGCCAGGGGCTCGAACCAGGATTTTTTCAAAACCCAAGATTCTTGTACTTAGTACTATGTGCACTTAACCAGGTGTGTCACCATCTGTCTCCCATACATATGTGTCTCTCTCCTTTTATCACATTGAAGATCAAGCCATCCTGGTCCTATTCTCATTAGATCTGTTGCCAATTGAAGTACAGAACTACCTGCTTTTTCACCTGCAGAAGACAAGCCCCAAAGAAGGAAAACTGAGCAAACAAACCTTCCATTTAGAATTGCCCACAGCAGACTGCATGCATTATTCAAAACATCACAGAGGCAGAAGTTTAGAAATGTTGATTTTGCGGGGCCGGGCGGTAGCATAGTGGGTTAAGTGCACATGGCATGAAGCATAAGGACAGGCACAAGGATCCTAGTTGCAGCCCTCAGCTCCCCACCTGCAGGGGAGAAGCAGGTCTGCAGGTGTCTATCTTTCTCCCACCCCCAACCCCTGTCTTCCCCTCCTCTACCGATTTCTCTCTGTCTTGTCCAACAACAGTTGCAGTGACAACAAGAACAATGGAAAAGAGATGGCCACCAGGAGCGGTGGAATCATGGTATGAGCATCGAACCCCAGCAATCACCCTGGAGGCAAAAAAATTAAAAACTCAACGTTGATTTTTATGTTCCTTAATACATGAGGTAATCTAGTACCAGAAAGTCCTATCAGTGAGACCAATGACATCTTGAACTTTATGCTAGGCATTGTTAAGCTTGGAGAATACAGGGTTATTTAAAGCCCCAAGCCACCAGGAGAAATGTGAAAATCAATGCAGAAAGAGGGCCTCTCAGGTCATTCTGCATTTCTGCATTTCTGGGTCCTCCCTGTCTCCTAGTGAGTCAGGCAAGCCAGTGCTCTTCATAGAAAACACAGCACTGAGAAGTCTTGTATTGTCTGAAGAGGTGTTCACAGTTCACCATTCTAACCCAAGTTAACGGGGATCCCCTGGGTTCTTGCTTCCTGGCATCTTTCCAATGACTAGGGTTATATTCTTAGACAGCAAAGATCTGGAATCTAGAATTCTTGGTGTGTATTTGTGTGTGGGGGGGAGCAGGGAGAGGTCACAAATGTTGAACTGAAGGAAGAGAACTCTAGTTCAAGAGATCACAACATGGCACGACAGTGGTTTGGGGGGAGCGGAGAAGCAATGATGCTAGTCTCCTAGCTCACCAGGCAGAGGGTGAGCAGTCTGGGGTTTGGGGAGACAGGCATACCAGGTATTCTTAAAACATCCAGACGTTAAGGGAGTCGGGTGGTGGCACAGTGGGTTAAGTGCACGTGATGTAAAGCGCACATGGTGCAAAGCACAAGGACCAGCATAAGGATCCGGGTTCGAGCCCCCGGTTCCCCACCTGCAGGGGAGTCACTTCACAGGCAGCGAAGCAGGTTTGCAGGTGTCTATCTTTCTCTCCCCCTCTCTGTCTTCCCCTCCTCTCTCCATTTCTCTCTGTCCTATCCAATAACAAGGACATCAATAACCACAACAATGTTAAACAACAAGGGCAACAAAGTGGAAAATAAATAAATATAGAGAAAAATTTAAAAAAAACATAAAAAAACATCCAAACGTTTTCCTGGGTACCAAGAACTTTGAATTTCCCATTAATCCTCAGAGATACTAAAGGCCTGAGAGCCTCCATCGGTTGCAGTTTCTGGTCAGGGAGTGTGGTACTGGTTACCTGCATGAGTCAACATTTTTTTCTTTTTAAAAAAATATTCACTATTGCATAGAAACAGAGATAAATTGAGAGGAGAGAGAGAGAGAGACAGAGACAGAGAGAGAAAGAGACAGAGAGATACCTGCAAAAAGAGGGAAAGAGCAGAGACCTGCTTTACCACTTGTGAAGCTTTCCTCCTGCGGGTGGGAACTGGAAGCTTGAACCTGGATCTTTGTGCCTTGTAATGTGTTCTCTTAACCTAGTCCACCACTGCCTGGCCCCTAGTCTATATTTTTTTCCCCATAGCTCTTGTTTCTCTGACCAACCTTCACAGACACTGTGATTTCATGCATGTCTTAGCACTTGGACGTTTGACCAAGAACTATATTAGATCTGGTAGGATCTAAGCTCTCCAGAGGAGCTGTACTAAGACTGCAGATGAACATATTTCAAAGTAGAATCAAAATAAAGCTAAAGGAGAGTTGACTCTACTTCCCAATCATCCCTCGTTAACGTAAGAGCAGACACCTGGACCCTAAAGCACACAGAATACACTACATGTTTATGCAAATGCGCATAGGCCTCCATGCGTACGATGCCAGGCCTGGCTTGGCAATCATCTTCTCCACTTGAAGGATAAGAGAATTGAGACTCAGACAAAGCAGTATTTTATCCAAGGGGGTGATTGGAAAGCTTCTGAATCTCACGGCCTGTGCTTGTCCAATCACATTAGTTCCATATCACTTACCAGAACCATAACTGTAGTTTTGAGATGTGTTGGTAGAGAAAGAGAGAGTGTTGGCTAACCTTGGTTCAACTACAGCAGTTCTCGTCTTTCTTGATTTTCCACTGGATTTCATTTGAGTCAAAGGCTCTTGGCAAATGTATGTGCCCAAATTCACGATTCTTCTGTTTAGAGAAAATATTTTTATTTTGTTTATTTATTTATTTTGCTCCTAGGGTTATCATTAGGCCTTGGTGCCTGCTACGTAGATGCCACCACTCCCAGAAGACATTTTTTTTTTTAACTTTTTATTTCTTTTTAATAGACTCTGTGAGACAGAAATAAATCAAGAGTGAAACAGGAAAAGTGAAATGCCTATAGCAGTGCTCCATCTGGCCCCTAATTCCATCTAGTGTCTCCCAAATAATAGACCTGAATACCTTAGGTTATTTTTTATATTTACTTGATCCTAGGCCACTCAGATTTTTTTTTTTTTTTTTTTTAACCAGAGCACTGCTCATCTCTGGCTTCTGGTGGGATTACATCTGGGACTTTGGAGTCTCTTTGCATAACCATTATGCTATCTTGTTGGAGAATTATACAGATGCAGCTTTTGCCACTCCCTGCGACTCCTCACAGTGCCCTTTTCAACCAATCCTGTCCCAACATGTCACTCCTGGTGGTTGCCCAATAAAGCCCTCCCACTTCCGTCCTCTCTCTCTCTCTCACTCTCTCTCTCTCTCACTCTCTCTCTCTCTTCCCCTGGTGGTGAGGTAGCGGGGACGGCCATATTTTTTGGCTGACTCCACGTGGCCTGAGCCACCCCCTCCTGATCCAATAATAAAGATTTGTGCACCCTATTTGCTCCGGATCGCCTGTCTCTCTTCTCCGCGGCGCAGCCCGACACTATCTGACCCTGCTTTGGATTGACCTTTGTATCTAACTCCTGTGCGAATTCCTGTCATTCAGGGCAAGCTCTCCTGACAGTTGCATTGTTATGTTGTTAGAATCTTTCTTTCTGCTCTCCTAATTTGTGGTATCACAGCACCCCAAAATATTAAGTGTAGAAGACAAAACAGTGCTCTTAAATTGTTTCTTAAACTTTACTTTAAAGATAATTTTGTTTTTTGATGTGTAGAGGAGGAAGGGGAGAAAGGAAGACACTGGAGCACTACTCTTCCATATATAACATTTTATTTTTCTGTCTTCCTTATTTTTCACAGTACCAGGGATGGAACCCAGAGACTCACACATTTGAGGACATACTAAATAGCTGAATTATCTACATAAGCCCTCTTTTAATATGATATTCATTCACCTGTGTTTAGAAAACATAAGTCTCTGCCTGTGTATCATGTTCTTTGTCTTGATATTTTTTCATATTTGACAATCTACCAAATAGATTTTTATTTAAAGCAGTCTCTTTCTTTGCTTTCTTCTCTTAGCCCAAACCTATACTGCAATCCAAAAAATTCTTCTGAGTACCTTTTAAGTCTGATTTTTTTTCTGTCTTAATGCACAGAAACACACACACACACACACACACACACACACACACACACACACACACACACACAGAGGACCATAATCCAAACTTGTTCTTTTTGCTTTTTGCTTTTCACTCACTGATTGCATGATTGCATGTGGTGGGTGGTTTTGGCGATTATGCAATCAATCGTCTTGAAATATCAGTGAGGAAAGTGTTCCTCCTGCATGTGTGGCCCAACTCCCCTCAAGAACTTCAGGCTTCTCTCTGCCTCCTTGGGCTGGAAGAAGCTCTGACTTGGGGAGGCCCCAGGCAGGGGAACAGTGACAGTGCTCGGAGAGTTCATTGACAGGACGCTGTCATCACATGTCCTCTGTAAAAAGCTGTTTGGTCTCAGAGGGAAACACACACCCTGGATAGAATGGGCAGCACACCTGACACTGCCCAGCTCATCGATGCAAAGGGAGGGAGAGCCTGGGTCTGAGGATGGATAGAGAGCCTCTCAAGTGCAAAGACATCTTGACTAACAGCTACGCCCTTTGTGGGAAAGACTTTTTTTTAAGAGAAAGTGTTCTGTTTTTTAAAAATATTTATCTATTTATTCCCTTCTGTTGCCCTTGTTTATTTTATTTTATTTTATTTATTTATTCCTTTTTGTTGCCCTTGTTTTTTCATTGTTATTGATGTCATTGTTGTTGGATAGGACAGAGAGAAATGGAGAGAAGAGGGGAAGACAGAGAGGGGGAGAGACAGACAGACACCTGCAGACCTGCTTCACCGCCTGTGAGCGATTTCCCTGCAGGTGGGAAGCCGGGGGCTCGAACCCAGGAAAGCCTTTTGAGGAAGAGAGAGGGGTCAGCGCAGGAAAGTGGGTGCTGAGATTCATCAAGGGAGAAATTCCAGCGACTGCCGGCATCCATTCACTGGTGGCTGCCCCTCCAGGATGGAGAAACGTGGTTTTCAGCTCCGGACACAGTTGAGGCTCCAGGTGGAGAACAGCCCCTCCACCCCAGTCTGCCAAGTGTGAGCCATCTCTGCTCAGAGACCTGAGTAGCAAAGCAGAATGTGATGGCACACCAGTTCATGCAACAAACGCTTTCATTCTGAGGCCTGGCAGCACCAGGAGTCACAGCTGAGCAGTGCTCTGGCCAATGGGGGGCGGGGAAGGCAGTAAGCAGTGAGAAGAGGTAGACAGACCCCCCCCAGCCCAGATCTACTGGGGTCTCATTGCTAGATCTTGAACTCGTAGGGTCCATCTAGTAATTTGTTTGAACTGATTTGTTGTTGTTGTTTTTTAGTTATTTCTAACAGTAATTTACTAGTGTTTTGCAAAATTAGATGTATGCAAGCATATAATTCCACCCATGATATGTGTAAGTTCTTGAACCCTCCACCAAAGGTATGAGCCCTACCCTACAGTAACAACCACTGTGCTCAGAGTGGCGATTTGTTGACTATTTTATTTCGAGTTCATTTAGTTCAGTCATCTATAGTCTGCACATGGGGTGCCTCTTCTTTTTTCATAGGTGTGTGTGTGTGTGGTGTGTGTGTGTGGCGTGTGTGTGTGTGTGTGTGTGTGTGTGGCGTGTGTGTGTGTGTGTGGCGTGTGTGTGTGTGTGGCGGGTGTGTGTGTGTGGTGTGTGGCGTGTGTGTGGCGTGTGTGTGTGTGTGTGTGTGTGTGTGTGTGTGGCAGGGGTGTGTGACTAGTAGTGGTTTACAGAGTTAATGTTCCAGTCATCCATCCATCTATACACCCACCCATATATTCTTCCATTTATTCACTGTCCAATATTTCCTTCCTCTCAACACCTGTCTGGAAGTTGGGAATTCTATGATTTGGGTAGTACAGCAACAGAATACAAGACAGGATTTTTTTTTTCCGCTATTTGTATTTGCCTAGAGAGAACCCAAGGCGTGTAGCAGGATGCACAGACGTCAGTCATGTTCACTTTGTCCCTGTATAGCAGGCACCAGGCTCTGCTTTACCAGGTAGCTACAGTAAAGCTGGCATGGAGGTACCCCTACACTGGGATGTTTATGGTCCAAAGAATCGGGGAGACAGAGGATGCTGACAAGCCTACAAAGCCCTGGCTTTTGCCACAGTGGAAGAAGAACAGAAGACAGGGAGAGAACCAAGTGAGAAGTGGTTCATTTACCTCTGCTTATTTCTCTTCTGGGAGTGACATGTTGGGGTGGCTTGGACCATTGGGGCAGCAAATAGAGGAAGTATATGCAATCAGAAATAGAGGAGCCAGGAGGAAATAAAAGTTTGTTCTAACAGAAACCCAGAGGGACCTCACAGAGAACAGGGATGGTACCTTTCCCTGGTGTTTTCAAGTTGGGGGGTTTCTCCAGCAGAGACTTGGGCTCAGCAAGCAATACCTGCCCCCTCCATCCAGAAGCGATACTTGCCAGATGTCCAAGGACAAAGCTTAGATGTCCCTGTGTTTGTCAGGAAGGGATTTGGGCTTCCCATGGGAGGAGGGGAGGCAGTTCTCAGAAGTTTGTGTTCCTCTTCCAAACACCTGGCCTGGCCACCGCCACAGATGGGACCCAAAATGCCTTCTGTTCCCAGCCTCCCCACGACACAGAAGGAGTCTCTCTTTCACTTCCAGGGTAAGACAGTGCACACAGAGAGGAACCGTTGACCAAGGAATAAAGATTTTCCTGCTCTCCTGCTTGTAGCATCAGTAGCTGCACCTCCTGGGTAGTGAGGCTCAGAGGTGTTTGGATCAACCACGGCTGGCAAGTGCTTTGTGGGTTTCTGTGGCTGGGGATTCACTCCAGACTTGGAGTTCTGGCTAACGCGTCAAGGTGAACAACACTGAGGGAGAATCCGAACTCATCCCCTACCTTCTTCAGAAACCTTTCCGTTTCCTACGATTTCTGCCACCATGCTTCCGTGTGTGTGTGTGTGTGCGTGCGCGTGTGCGTGAGCGTGTGTGTGTGCGCGTGTGTGCATGTTGCAATCTCAGTCCACAATTATGTAGCTGTGAACTGCCCTCGCCTCTCCAATATTGTCGTTACATCATCTTGTAATGTCTGCTTAATATTCCATCCGGTCGTTACACCACAACCATTTCACCATTTCATCCTTGTTAGTCATTAATCTGATTTTCTTCTTTTTCACTCATCTTGACGATGCCACAAAGAACATCTTTGTGTGTATAAAATTTCATTCTCTTATATTCCTCTCCTTTGGCTAAATTTCTTAGATCAATGTACTAGCTCCAAGGGTCATAGAATTTTGTTAAGGATTTTGTTACCTATATGATGATGATGTCTTCCAAAAGAATAAAATCAAAATACAGTGCCACAAAGATACATATGAAATCATGTTTTGTTATGTCTTTCTTTCTTTTTTTTAAAATTATTTATTATTGGGTAGAGCAAGAGAAATTGAGAAAGGAGAGGAAGATAGGATAAGAGACAGAGACACCTGCAGACCTGCTTCACTACTCATGATGCTTTCCCTTGCAGGTGGGGACTGAGGGCTTGAACCCAGGTCCTTTCACACTGCAATGTGTGCACTTAACTAGGTGTGCCATCACCTGGCCCCTGTTGTATTTTTATTCCTTTACATTGCAAGTACATTTGTTTTCAATGTAAAGAAAGTACAAAGTCTGTCCCTGTGTTAATTGTTAGCAACAATTACTCTACTGAGTTCTAATTGCACTGCTCTCTATAAGACATATCACAGATATTAAATAAGACTGTGAATATCACTCCTTTTATTTCAGAGGTGTTTACTTCTATTAGATTTACTTTTTTCCTGCTTTCTAAATTACTCTATTTCTTTGTTATTTATCACATAAATAGGCTTCCAGCATTAAAATTGCATATCCTATTTTATTTCTGTAATTCTTAAGTGTTTTTTCTTTCTCTTATTTTTTATGGGACAGAGGGAAATTGAGAGAAGGACACAGAAAGGGGGAGGGAGTGAAAGACACCTACAGACTGTTTCACCACTTGTGAAGCTTTTCCCCTGCAGGTGGGGACTGGGGGCTTGAACCCAGGTCCTTGCACATAGTAATGTGTGTCCCCAACCCAGTAGACCACCACACAGCCACCATTTCTGTTATCTACATGGGTCCACTACTGTTTCCTTTTTAATACGTAAGGGGCTTAATTTTTCTATAGCATACAAGGTGCAACTGAAATTAGTTTATCTCCATATAATCATGCATTACAAAAATAGCTGATTGTTAATTATACTGATTAGTCTTGATGCTTACTTGACTTTATACTAAGCAATCCTAAGTACTTTTTAAAAAATATATTTTATTTATTTTTATTGTTGTTGTTGGATAGGACAGAGAGAAATGGGGAGAGTAGGGGAAGACAAAGAGGGGGAGAGAAAGACAGACACCTGCACACCTGCTTCACCGCTTGTGAAGCAACTCCCCTGCAGATGGGGAGCTGGGGGCTCGAACCGGGATCCTTACACCAGTCCTTGCACTTTGTGCACTTAACCCACTGAGCTACCGCCTAACTCCCAATCCTAAGTACTTTTTTCTTAGTAAAAGTCATACCTTTTATTTTAGGACTGTTAGAAAAAATATTTTCTTTCACTGCTTCTTTCTGTTTTAGCTTAATTCCTAGTATGTTCTCTTCAAATGCTGCTTAATTCCCAGAATTTTCATTTTTGTGCGTAAAGCCTTCATACATTTATAGTCCCGATGAGCTCTGTATTCACACATGAGATTATGAATAAGCTCACTCCATCTTGAGTCAGAGCCTCCTTAAACTACATATCCGTGATTGTGTGGGTCAGGACAGCCTTGAGTCTTCAGAGTGATGCAGCAGGCAGCAGAACTGGGTTTCACTCTTCCTGACTCTGAGTCCGGCCCCACCCCCTGCTAGCTTGTTCAGGTTATTTAACCACCCAGAGTCGTACTGGCTCCCTTTACCACAAGAGGGTTGTAAGTCCCAGCTGAAAAGAATGTCATTCTAATTAAATACGGAAAGGATGTGAAACCCTCAACCCAGCGCCCGTGCTACGGGAATTTGATTTTCATTTCCCTTTGATTTTTCTTGTCACAATTTGTAGATTTGTTTGACCTCCATAGGCTTGTCACATATTTGTATGCTTAATAAGTAGACTCATTCACTCCCCGGACACTCTCACGATTGTTTTTTAATATTTATTTATTCACTTTTATAGTTGCTCTTGTTTTTTTTTTATTGTTGTAGTTATTGTTGTTGTTACTGATGTCATCGTTGTTGGAGAGGACAGAGAGAAATGGAGAGAGGAGGGGAAGACAGAGAGGGAGAGAGAAAGATAGACACCTGCAGACCTGCTTCACTGCCCGTGAAGCGATTCCCCTGCAGTTGGGGAGCCTGGGGCTTGAACCAGGATCCTTACGCCGGTCCCTGCGCTTTGCGCCACATGCGCTTAACTGCCGTACTACCGCCGGACTCCCTCTCATGACTGCTGCTGATGAACTCTCACACAAGCTAGGAGTGGTTGCTCTTGTATCTTGTAGCTTGCTTATTTTATTTTATTTTATTTTATTTATAAAAAGGAAACACTGACAAAAACCATAAGACAAGAGGGGTACAACTCCACACAGTTCCAACCACCAGATCACTGTATCCCATCCCCTCCCCTGACAGCTTTCCTATTCTTTATCCCTCTGAGAGTATGGACCCAGGGTCATTGTGGGATGCAGAAGGTGGAAGGTCTGGCTTCTGTCATTGCTTCTCTGCTGAACATGGGCGTTGACAGGTCCGTCCATACTCGCAGTCTGCCTCTCTCTTTCCCCAGTGGAGCAAGGTTCTGGGGAATCGGAGCTCCAGGACATATTGGTGGTAGCTTGCTTTTATGAAAGCCTTGTGTCACTGAGGACAGCTTTGTTTAGGCTCTTGTGGAGTGTTTGTGCTGCATTTTGGGATCACAGCTTCAGAAAGTTGTATCTGTCTTCCTAAAACACCGGTAGGACAAGCAGATTACTTGAACCAGGTCCCGAGGTCTATCTGTCAAATGTCAGGGGCTTTTTTTACTCCTGGTGGGAGGACTTCATTCCTGACTCTCCATTCTCTTTCTCTTTTTTCACTGTCTTTATTTACTTATTGGATAGAGACAGCCCAAAAGCAAGAGGGAAGGGGGTGGCAGAAAGAGAGAAAGAGAGAAACACTTGCAGCCTTGCTTCACCACTCATGATGCTTTCCCCCCACAGGTGGGGATGAAGGGCTAGAACCCGGGTCCTTGCACATTATATCATGTGCACTCTGCCAGGGGTGCCACCACCCGGCCCCTGACTCTTCATTCTCTTGAACCTGTCACTAGTGAATGAGGTTTCTCCATAGGAACATTCCTGACCTAAGTTCCACCTTTGTGCTTCTCACCGAGCCCTGAGCAGTCATCGTAACAATCAGCAGTCTTATCAGATCAGGAGTGTGTCTCTTTGGTGGCCTCGCAAGCTGTGGGCTTCTCTCCTGTGTGAATGTCTGTTGAGGTCAATAGACACTGAAGCCCAGGGACAAGGAAGATGGTAACCAGCTCTGGCTCCCAGGGCCTGAGTTCTCATTCTGGCCTTATCATCACCTGGATGTCTGTCTTTAATTTTCTCCCATCTCCCCTTTTCAGAAAAAAAAAAAAAAAAGGATTTAAAAGATTGATTTTACATTCTTGGAAAAAATAAGGAACAATGTTCACATAGGGGGAGAAAGTTACAAAAAAGAAATCGGGGCAGGGGAGAAATGGAGTCTGGAAGAACAAAATCACACTTTATTTATTTAATTTATTTAATTTATTTATTCCCTTTTGCTGCTCTTGTTGTTGTATTGTTATAGTTATTATTGATGTCGTCGTTGTTGGATAGGACAGAGAGAAATGGAGAGAGGAGGGGAAGACAGAGAGGGGGAGAGAAAGACAGACACCTGCAGACCTGCTTCACCGCCTGGGAAGCGACTCCCCTGCAGGTGGGGAGCCGGGGGCTCGAACCGGGATCCTGACGCCGGTCCTTGCGCTTTGCGCCACCTGCGTTTAACCTGCTGCGCCACTGCCCGGCTTCCAAAATCACATTTTTAAACCCCATCTCCTTGTATTTGACCACATTTAACTGTGAGCTCTTTAGTCAGTAGAAACAGAAGAGAGAGATAGAAAGAGAGAGAGAGAGAGAGAGAGAGAGAGAGAGATGGAGATTGGATAACTTACTTTACCCTTAAATCCCATGGCATGGTTCATAAAATGTAAAAATAAATAGATAAATAAATCCTTTACCACAGGCATGTTCTGAAAATGAACTGACATAGGGGACATGAGCCTGTTAAGTGTATTTGTAGAGACTCAGTGGATGTTGCTCTATATTGTGAATATTTCTTCCAGAGCTTTTGATCTGCAGTTAGAAATGGTTTAATTTGGGCACTGCAGATGGTGCGTCAATCAGCTCCGTGCCAGAGACTTATTCCTTTTCTGGTGGGGAGGGAGGTCTCCAGTTCAGCACACTGCTGGCTTGGGAATGGCTGGCTGGGTGGATTCACCTGTGTGTAACAGTGAAGAACGTGGGTCAGAATAACAGTGCCCTGCCTGTCGGATCCTGGTTTTAACTCCGGAGACTACTTAGCCTTAGCAGAAGAGGCTGCTGGCACTTCTAATGGAGGCATTCCTCATGGGCACCTTCTCTCTTCAGAGTGAGGAGACAACGGACTTCTCCGCACTTCTCAGAGTATGAGGCTCAAAGTCCAGCCTTTTGGCGTTTCTGCCCTCTTGAAGGTTCCATTGATGCAAGGGATGTGGACTTGAAGAAAAACAAGAAGTGCTGATGTATTTATAACCTAGGGAAGTGAAAGCCAGCTTGAGCTGGGACCACTCACTGTCCCATTGCTGTGAATTCCAGCCAGGTCACTTGGACCATCCATCCTTCTCCCCTCCTCTGGCCCCGGCAAGTCAAGCAGAAAGGGGCTTATTGTCAGAGCTCAGCTCTTCTGGAAACAGTGGGCTTGTGCAAGTTCTATCTGGTCTGGAGGAACAGAGATTTGTAAGGCTGTGTTTCCCTAGGTGCTTTATGTTGTAACAGAGAGCATCACTCAAGCACATCACTGGGCTGTTTAAAGCCGAGTGAGCAGAGCCTTCAGCGTGAGCACAGGTGCCCTGAGCCTGAACGGAGCTCCGCTTCATTCTGAGTGGCAGTGCTTGGCATCCCAATCCCAGAGTCCTTCATGAGGGAGATGAAAGCCAGAAGATGTGCTCTGAGAGCAAGATTCCCTCTCCTGCCTGTTCCTAGCAGGTGAGAGGTGGCCTACAGGAGCTAAGGAGCAATCACCATGGCTGTGATGAAGTGATGCAGACAGAGAATCCAGCTCCTGGTCTACGGCTGAGTGTCCTCGATCCTGGCTGCACTCCGGAACCTGCGTGGTGGGCATTTCCGCACATACCATCCTCCTGCTCTTCAGCCTGACAGTGTGGGGAAGGGGCTGATGTTACCAGCCTGTTTTGTGGTCATGAGGTCACTCGGAGAAGTGGGGTGACATGGCCAAGGCCGTAGTCGTAAGCCCAGTGAGATGCCAGAGCCCAGGCACAGAGTTCTTCTCTCCTCCCTTGCCTTCTGCTCTTGGTGAAGAGAAAAATAGAAAAATCACAGAACTAAAACTGGATCAATGATTTGAGACAAGTTTCATCCCTTCCAGTCCATTGGTGATGCCATTCAATGACTCTGGTGCTGTCTTTTGTATGTTCAAACTGTGCTCAGTGCATGGATGCTGATAACATTCAGTGTGGGAGTAATATTACTCAGTGAGTTTATTTCATTTTATTTTTTTTCATCCAGGTCTATCATGGGGGCTCAGTGCCTATGCAATGAGTCTACTGATCCTGGTAGTCTTTTTTTTTCCATTTATTTTTCCATTTTTATTTTCATTTTATTAATTTCCTTAATTATTTTACTTTATTTGAGTAGAGACAGAGAGAAATTGAGTGGGGAGAGGGAGGTAGAGAGGGAGAGAGACTGACAGACACCTGCTGCCCTGCTTCACCACTTTTGAAACTCGCCCCCTGCAGGTGTGGACCAAGGGGTTTGAACCTGGATCCTTGTGCACTGTAATGTTTATGCTTAACCAGGTATGCCACTGCCTGGCCCCCCGTTTGTTTCCTTTTTGGTAGAGATAGAGAAAAATTGAGGGGAGAGAGACAGAGACAGAGAGAGAGAGAGAGAGAGAGAGAGAGGAGAGGGGAAAGAGAGAGAGAGAGAGAGAGAGAGGGGAGAGAGAGAGGAGAAGAGAGGAGAGGGAGATAGAGAGGAGAGAGAGGAGAGGAGAGGAGAGAGAGAGGAGAGGAGAGGGGAGAGAGAGAGAGAGAGAGAGAGAGAAGAGGAGAGAGAGAGGGGAGAGAGAGAGGAGAGGAGAGGAGAGGAGAGGAGAGGAGAGGAGAGGAGAGGAGAGGAGAGAGGGAGAGAGGGAGGGAGAGAGAGACTCATAGCCCTGTTTCACTACTTGTGAAGCTTTCCCACTGCAGGTGGGGAACCAGGGGCTTGAACCCAGGTCTTTGTGCACTAACACCTGTTCTCTACCAGGCACACCACTGCCTGGCCCCTCAACTCAGTGATTTTAAAAGTACATCTTTGAGCCCCAGACCAGCAGAGCTGGGCTGTACTTCCTCTCTCCCCTCTCCTATTTCCCTTTCTGAGTGGGTCCCTCGGGATGACGGGCTCCAGGAGCATCTGTGTGCACTTGAGATCTGAAACCTGAGCTGGTGCCACCAGCAGCTGCAGAAGCACACCACTCACCGTCATTTTTGGAACCAAAAATGACGGGTCACATCACTGTGCTTAGATCAAGCTTGTAATTTGTGTTTGCTGTAGTCAGTGGTGTAGTATTTTGGGACAAACAGCCACTCTGTGCTACATCTAGCTTGGAATTTGCGGCTTTTGTGTAACCTCACATTGTATGATCAAGGAGATAGAGGTGGAAGAGGAGAGAGAGAGAAGGGATAAAGGGAGAAGGGTCACCTTCCTGAGCCCCACTCCACACGCAGCAGGCAGGCAGACACCCAGGACAGCTTTAGATTTCAAAGGATTCTTACAGAAGAGGTGACCTACACTTACATCAGGAATGGCATCACAAGCCCTCCTGTGGGCCTCTCCAGGACCTGCCCTCACTGCAGAGCTGCCATGGTGGGGACTCCCCCCTCTCTCTGAAGGGAGGCTGGTCAGCCTGCTCTGCCCCTCAAGGAAGACGGGTCCTGACATGAGAGCAGCCTAGAATGTTCCAGCTGTGACTATGAACTGTGAACTGTGACTCAGAGGGTACACAAGTTCCTGTGCTAAATGTGACTAGACATGGGCCCTGGGGTCATGCGGGTGGCATAAACATTAATTTTATTCATAGATTTTCTTTTCCAAGAATGAGAGCTACTCTCTTTTGTAATCCAACTTTCTAGCCCTTTTCTGTACTCTGACACCATCTTCTCAGACGATATTTTTAATCAACTTCTTGTTAGCTATCAAATTCAAACAAAAACTATGACAGTCATAACCCCCTAAGGACATGCCTAAAATGGACTTGCTAGCTTCTTTCCACCCTAGGATCTCTATTCTCATCTGCCTTATTCCTACTTTTTGGTTCCTGCTCATGAATCATTTTGTCCTGATTTATATCCTGCCACCTTTCAGCCTCCAAGTTAGATGCTACTATGATTCCATCCTGACTTCCCTAGGCCGACAACCTCATCAGTGTGTCCTGGAACCTCTCCTCCCCAGAGCTCCACCCCACTAGGGAAAGATAGAAACAGGCCACTAGGGAAAGAGAGAGAGAGAGGCTCGAGTATGGATCCACCTGTTAACGCCCATCTTCAGTGGGGAAGCAACTACAGAAGGGAGACCTCCCAACCTTCTGCACCCTATAAAGACTTTTGGTCCACACTCCCAGTAGGAGAGAAATCATAGGGGAAGATGACCAGAGGGCTCTGAATGCCAACTCCATCAGAAACCTTGGAGAAACATTTGGAGGTAGTAATAGGCTTATGTGTGACTTGGAAAAGAAGAGAAGACGAAACCTAAAAAATGGATAAATATATACAAATATAGACAGACAGGTGTAGAAATCATAGTTAACTCATATCTGAAACCTTAGAAGCACTGCCGTAGCTTCCAGTGGAGGGACTGGCGATTTAGAACTCCGGTGGCGGAACGGTGTGAACTTCTGCCCCTGCTCTCTTATTGTTTTGTAAATCCATATTAAATCACTAACAAAATAAAAAAATAAAACTGAAAGCGAGAGAGAGATTGAGAAAGAGATAACCTATAACAGTTGGCCATAACACAGTTGAGCTTCCCTCAAGAAGAACCAAGCCAATGTGAGCTTGATGGTCACTTCCTTGCTTTCTCACAACCATGGACACCTGCCAGCTATGCAGCAGTTCAGTCCCAGTAGAGCCTCAGGGAAGAATCGTATCCCCAGCCAGAGAGGGATTCATGAAACCCAAGGCAAATTCTCCAGTGGGTAAGCCCTTTTTTTTTTTTTTTTTTTTAACTCTGACTAATGGATGTTTTGTGATCCAGAGCTTCAGTTCTAAAGCCACTCGTCTCTTTTCATGTCCCCATTTGTGAGTCCTGAGTCCAGTGTTCTTGTCTCCACTCTGAGATTCTGCTGAATAAAACTTCAGTTCAATTTCCCAAGTCACTGTTTATACATGACTCCCCAGGTGGTGGAAGGGCCAGGAAGGACACCGGGGAAACAGAAGTAAGTCCATTTCAATCACAGCCCTCCAGCAACTTAGGAGTTAGAAGAAAACCAAGACTGTTCAGTGGCTGCTGATGAAGTTCTACTCAGAACTTGTCCAAATAGGCAGCCAGGAATTAGAAAGTCATGAGACATGGAAATCGCCCAGCTGGAGTGGGAGGGAAGCAGGTGCCCTAGGAAAACCTGGGGTTGTTACTAGAGTTATGGGGAAGGGGGTGTGCAGCAGAGACTCTGGGTATAAAAGCAAGAGATTTCTAGAATTCATCCTGAATGTTTGGTTTTTTATTTTTATTTATTTATTGAATAGAGACAGAGAGAAATTGAAAAGGGAAGATAGAGAGAGACAGAAAGACATACCTGCAGTTCTACCTCACCACTCATGAAGATTTCTCCCTGCAGGTGGGGACGAGGAACTTGAACCTGGCTCCTTGAACACTGTGGTTTGTGCTCTTAACCATGTGTGCCACTGTCTGGCCTTTAATTTTGTGTTTGTTTTTTTAAAATGTTTATTTTCCCTTTTGTTGCCCTTGTTGTTTTTTGTTGTTGTAGTTGTTATTATTGTTGTTGTTATTGACGTTGTCATTGTTGGATAGGACAGAGAGAAATGGAGAGAGGAGGAGAAGACAGAGAGGGGGAGAGAAAGAGAGACCCTTGCAGACCTGCTTCACCACCTGTGAAGCGACTCCCCTGCGGGTAAGGAGCTGGGGGCTCGAACCGGGATCCTTATGCAGGTCCTGGTGCTTTGTCCCACAAGCACTTAACCCGCTGCACTACCGCCTGACCTCCCAATTTTACGTTTTAAAATTATTAGCTTAAAATCTTATTAGCCCTTTTCAGATAACAAATACACATTCAGGTGGTTAATATGGAGTGAATCTCTGGCAAAGCCAGATCAATTTGTGGTCTAACAGGAATTTTGTAAGTCCTCATACTATCCTACAATCTGAAAAATCAGTGTTGTTGAGAACAAGAAATGCTACTGAGGGAATCACCCTTGAATTTAGGAAGTGGTCTCTTCTGGTGTTTTGACTGAGGCATGTAGTTGCATGGTAGGTGTGTGCTAGCTCCTGAAGCCGTGGTAACTCTGGTGGGGACTTGTCTTCCTTTAGCTCTGAGTTCAGTGACTGGCTTCTTCAAGCTGCCTTTGTCTTCATTTCATCCCCTCCTGGACCTTACAGTTCAAGTTTCCAAGGCATTATACAGGCACCGCTCCAGATTCTAGTTTATTTTTCTCTGCTGGTGTCAGTGTCCCTTCCTCCAGTGATGTGTGTTGAGGACCAAAGAGAGTAAACAACCTCATCTCTGTTTTTATTGAACCAGAACTTAGGATCTTTTATAGGAATGCTTGGGAAGCATGTAGAGTTTCTGTATCTGATAGTGTGTTTTATCCGCATAGTATGTTTTCCATGGGCAAGTTCCATATTTGCATTTTATAGGATAGTGTGCATTTTCTATCATGTGTGTTGGAGCTAGGGGTGGCAGTGGGGTGCATAACTGGGAATGGTAAGTTCAAAGAAGGTTGGGAGGTACTGAATTTAAAGTAACACAGAGAACTGCCTGTACCACTGGTAAAAACCCCTCAGCTGTCCAAATGTTCCTGGGCATGGTGGCTCTCCAGAAGACACACGTCATAGTTACTATAAAAGCTGCTTAGTGATCAACTGTTATTGTGAAGTGAGGCAGGATAGCACAGAGCAGAACTCGATCTCAATCCAGAAGCACTATTATGATCAAATCCCTCTTGCAGTTCATGACTGGAGGATCCCCCATGTCTTGTTAGCAGGATGTCTTCTACCTAGGAATTATCCAGACATGCAACGTCAGCTGAGACATTTAACATGTTATATTTTCTTCCTACTGAGCTGTCTAAAGAACCCTCCCTGTCTGCCCATGCTAAGTCACAAAAGTTTGAGTTCCTTCAAGTCAAACTCTCCCTTGACTGCTCTGTTTCTGTCTTGTCATGCTCAGTTCTGTTCCTCAAAACAGAACAGTGTTCTAGGAGACCCATGGGCAGGAGAGATAGCCTTTCCCACAAACTCCCAGATTATTCTCCGGAGTCTATATGCCAATGGTACCCACTCTCTATTAGGGAAAAATGATTTTGTTTCAAGAAACACATCAGTCTTCTTTCCTTCAAGACCTGTATTAAGGCATTAGACCCATTTCACTGGATCTTTTTAATCTTTTATTCTGTGGAACTCAGTTTCATTGCTCCGAACTGCTTCTTTTTTCATTCATACTGAAAGGAGGGAAGAAGGGAGAGAAGAAGGAGGAGGAGGAGGAGGAGGAGGAGGAGGAGGAGGAGGAGGAGGAGGAGGAGAAGAAGAAGAAGAAGAAGAAGAAGAAGAAGAAGAAGAAGAAGAAGAAGAAGAAGGAGAAGGAGAAGGAGAAGGAGAAGGAGAAGGAGAAGAAGGAGAAGAAGGAGAAGAAGGAGAAGAAGGAGAAGAAGGAGAAGAAGGAGAAGAAGGAGAAGAAGGAGAAGAAGGAGAAGAAGGAGAAGAAGGAGAAGAAGGAGAAGAAGAAGAAGAAGAAGAAGAAGAAGAAGAAGAAGAAGAAGAAGAAGAAGAAGAGACCACAGCACCAGAACTTCCTCTGTTGCCATAGCACCTCCCATGTCAAACTCAAATCTAGGCTGCATGTGTAGCAAAGCATATGGTCAGTCTACCCTGTGAACTATCTTTCTAACTACAGATCCTCTTGGTCCTAATTTTTGGGAAGCAAGCCCCAAGTTCCTTGTGCAAATTACATGGCATCTTTCTAGGAGACGAGATCTGTACTGCCCTGGTTCTGGGTAACTCCAGGAGACATCCTCAGTAAAGATGAAAAGAGACAGTAAATTCTGCTGCTCTCCCATCTCAATATAATTCACACACCAAAAGTGTCATTGCCTGAACAAAGAAGGTATAACTCAAAAACGCTATTCCTCTCTAATTTTGATAAGAAAAATAAACGTTGATCTAAACATTACCCCCATTTAATTCTGCCTTAACAATTATCATGCTTCTCCTTTTCGAATACACAAAGATTTCACAAATGGGAATACTCAGGTCCAGAGAGGAGAGACTTGTTCAAAGAGCTAGAGCTAGGAAGTGGCAGATAGAGTCCAGTTCAACACCTAAATTCCTTCGGTGTAATGGCTCACAGATCATGAAAACAAGTTCAAAACTGAAGTTGTCACATTCAGCCAACATTTTTTAAATCACTTTCTTCAGGGGGCGTAAACATACAGTCGCTAACCATGAAACCTCTAATACCCTTCAAGTGCTTTCTGTTTGTGGGGGATGAGGTTCTATGCATAGGGAGTTTTGCTAAGATGTAAACCATGCCAACGGAACCCTTAAAAGATCATGAAGTATCTGGAGAACTTGGGAGCTCTGGGTGATATGAGACCAGATGTCTCTGTTTTTTCTGCTGACTCTTGCAAGTTATTGTACCGAGAGACTGAGAGAAGACGGTGACATATCTCTTTCAGCTGGAGCTGGCCAGGTTGGGCAGATTGAAAGAGAGGGATGATGGAAAATTGGAGAAAGGGATTTTAGAGAAAGCAGTGAAATTTAAGTTTAAGTTCAGCGACTCGGGGCACCTATCATGTGTTTGGAAAGGCTTCTGATTTTCTAGCTCGACTGGGCAGGATGGAAGCAATGAGATGGAATGAACCTTCATATACTTGTACTTGGTCATCAGAAGCACATCAACCAGGACACCCTCTGGAAGGGTTGTATCTTGATAACATTGCACATCTCAGCTATAATTTTCACATCCAACCATGATCCACATGGCTATGTGTCTTCTAGAATACAATGAAAAGGTCAACATTCCTGCCCTGACTGCAACTTTACTAAGTTCATAAGTCAATCCACAATCTCATTCCATGATACCCAATAAATTTTTTAAAATGTGCCAAAGATACAGAGTAGTTTGGGTTACACCAAGAAGAGCATCTGGATGTTTGGAAACATCTGGATATTTTACAAAGAAAAAAAAAAAGAGATCTAATACTTCGTAGCTGAGTGTTTAGTGTTATGAGACATAGGCAAATCCTGACTCACCAGCTGTCTTTCAGAGCTTGGGAAATGCATTCCTTTGAAGAGAGAAGGACATTTTCACCCACAACTAAACTTTCTGACTCTCATTAACTTTCCTCCTCATTCATTACTACAGTTATCATAAACAACCACACCTGAGATGTTATAGATCTGGATGGCTCACCTCCTTCTATTTTATCTCCAGGATTAAAAACTAGAGCATCTTCTTTGTTGATTTAACATCCAATTCGTTCACCAAGTTTGAAAAACAGTCATTAAAACTCTTCTTAGCTTGAGGTCCTGTGCATGATGGGAGGAGAGAGGGAGGGAGAATGGGGGAGCGAGCTCTGCTTTGCAGGAGGATGCTCTTCCATCACCAAGTCATCTTATCAGGGTGACTGGGCTAATACAAGTCAGTGAAAACAGTTTTGAGTATACAGATGAAAATATTACAAGGGAGATAAAAAGGGCCCTGGAAAAACTCAGTGACGAGGTAAAATTTGTTTAGATTCTTTAGAAGTGAATGGTAATCTCCCCTCCCCTGAGCCCTGTACCACTAGGGAAAGAGAGAGACAGGCTGGGTGTGTGTGGATCCACCTGCCAACACCCATGTCCAGTGGAGAAGCAATGACAGAAGCCAGACCTCCCACCTCCTGCTCTCCAGAAAGAATTTTGGTCCATCTTCTCAGAGGAATAAATAATAGGGAAGCTTCCAATGGAGGGGATGGAACACAGAACTCTGGTGGTGGAAACTATAAGGAATTATACACGTGTTGTCTTACAATCTTGTTAATCATTATTAAATCACTGATAAAATTATTTTAAAAAGAAGTGAATAGGAGTTCCCTAATAAACATAGAAAAGAGAAGAGAAGAAAAGAAAGGAAAAGAAAAGCGGAGAGAAAAGAAAGCATACCACAGCATAGAAGGCTGGAGAACAAACATGAAGACATTCAGTGGTCAAGATTGCCTGGAGGACAGGAGCCCAGGCAACAGTTGTGCTCACATTACCATGAACAAGGGTCTGGGTTCAAGCCTCTGGCCCCACCTGTAGTGGTGAAGCTTCACGAGTATTAAAGTAGTGCTGAAGGCTTGTCTTTCCCACTCTCTTCTTACCACCTCCCCTCTCAATTGCTTTCCATCTTATCAAATAAAACAAAGAAAAAGCAAAGATCAGCAGGCACAGTGGACTATTCATAGTGCGGGCACTGAGCCCCAGCAATAATACAAGTATCAATTAAAATGAAAAGAAATAAAAAGAGGGGTTTGGGGTTATTAGTTAATTGTCTTTTTTATTTTCTAGTCAATTTTGGGAGCTACTCTCTGCCCTGACTCAGCTTTCTAGCTCTATTTTCAACTCTGACTACATCTTCCCAGGAAATTTTCTCAGTCCACCAATATGTTAAATTTCAGGCTCAAACAAAAATTACGAAAGTCACGGGCTCCTCGGAATATACCTAAAATAGACTCTCTAGCTTCTTCCCACATGGGGACTCCTAATTTCATCTGTTCTATTCCTACCTTTGGGTTCCTGTTTACTAAAAATTTTGTCCTGCTTTATATCTTACCAACCACCCAGTTGCAGATGCTACCATGACACCATCCTGATGGGTAGACAACATCACCCATGTGTCCTGGAACCTCCCCTCCCCAGATCCCTGCCCCACTAGGGAAAGACAGATACAGACTGGGGGTGTGGATCCACCTGCCAACACCCATGTCCAGCAGAGAAGCAATGACAGAAGCCAGAACTCCCACCTTCTGCACCTCATAATGATCCTGGCTGGGTCCATATTCTCAGAGGGATAAAGAATAGGGAAGCTTCCAATGGAGGGGATGGGATATGGAGCTCTGGTGGTGGGAACTGTGTGGAATTGTACCCCTGTTATCTTACTATCTTGTTCATCATTATTAAACCACTAATTTTTTTTTTTTTAAGAGAAGAAAATCACCAATTACAAATGACAGGAGTTTCAGAACCAAAAATTCCCGGGGGGGGGGGGGGGGCGGTTCCTGAGCCAGGGACCTTGCACAGAGTTTAATCACTGTGCCCCTTTCTCCCTGCTGAGATGGATACAGAGTGGGAGGGACTAGAGCCTCTGCAGTGCCACAGCGCCTGCCATGCAGGGCTGGAGCTTGAACCCAGGGCAAGTCCTGCACTCTGTCTACTGAGTCACCTCTTGAGGCACTAGCAGAGTCGTGTTTCTTTTCTTTTTTTTTCCTCCTCCAGGGTTATTGCTGGGCTCGGTGCCTGCACCATGAATCCACCGCTCCATTTTTTCCCCCTTTTGTTGCCCTTGTTGTAGCTTCGCTGTGGCTATTATTATTGCCCTTGTTGACGCAATTCGTTGTTGGATAGGACAGAGAGAAATGGAGAGAGGAGGGGAAGACAGAGAAGGAGAGAGAAAGACAGACACCTGCAGACCTGCTCCACCGCCTGTGAAGCGACTCCCCTGCAGGTGGGGAGCCGGGGGCTCGAACCGGGATCCTTACGCCGGTCCCTGCGCTTTGCGCCACTTGCGCTTAACCCTCTGCGCCACCGCCCGGCCCCAGCAGAGGCGTATTTCTTAACCCTGGTTAAGCTTTGAAATCACCCACACAGCTTGCACACATGTCCCGAGTTCCCCTGTCAGGGCCAAGGGTCCAGGCTGTTGACAGAAGGGGGGAGGTTGTAAGAGCTCCCAAGGGGTTCCAGCATGAAGCCAGAAAGAGCTACTATTTCAGGAGATGACTCGAGAAGCCAGGACAAGGCCTTTTCCCAAAGGGAGGTGAGAAGAATGGTTCCCAAAGTGGATTCCCCAGAGCTGCCACAGCCGAGCTTGTTAAGAATGCAGATGCTGGGGCTCCATTCCAGACCAAATGAATTAGGAAATCTAGAGTCCAGGGGACCTGGTGATCTGTATTCATAGTCCCTCTAGGTGTTTCTGATTTTTTGTTTTGTTTATTTATTTATTTTCCCTTTAGTTGCCCTTGTTGTTTTATTGTTGTAGTTATTATTGTTGTTGTTCTTGATGTCGACATTGTTGGATAGGACAGAGAGAAATGGAGAGAGGAGGGGAAGACAGAGAGGGGGAGAGAAAGACAGACGCCTGCAGACCTGCTTCACCGCCTGTGAAGCGACTCCCCTGCAGGCGGGGAGCCGGGGGCTCGAACCAGGATCCTTACGCTTCTGGTTCTTTCGCTTTGCGCCATGTGCCCAACTCGTGGTGTTTCTGATATTTTAAAGTCAGAACTACCTGAAGAGAGGGTCTCAGAAGGGAGAGGACAGAGCAATGAACCAACAAAGGCAGGTTCATCAGATTCCAGGGGAAGGGCAGAGCCAACCACCAGGAAGGCCTTTTCCTGCTGAAGGACTCCAAACAGCAGGGGGACATCTAAGAGAAATGCATCAAGATGCAGAAAGGCCAGACTTCAAAGAGACTAGTCACAGCACAGTGATGAATGTGGAAAATGGCTGCGGATCACTCATTCAGACAGACAGACAGACAGAGGGAAAGACACCAGAGCACAGGACCTTCCTTCCCCGTGATGCTGGGGCTGGAAATGGGCCTTGTGGGGTAGGGGTAGATAGTATAATGGTTCTGCAAAAAGACTCTAAAGCTTGAGGCTCCCAAGTCCCAGGTTCAATCCCCTGCACCACCATAAACTAGAGCTGAGCAGCACTCTGGTAAAAAGATAAAATGGAACTATTTTATTTGGTAAGATTAAATTATCTGTGTGGTGCAGTGGATAAAGCATTGGACTCTCAAGCATGAGGTCTTGAGTTCAATGCCCAGCAGCACATATACAAGAGTGATGTCTGGTTCTCTCTTTCTAGCTCTCCTATCTTTTTCATGAATACATAAATAAATAAATATCACAGAAAGGAAATATAAAAAGAAGGAAAGAAAGAAAGAAATTGGACCACTACCCAGTGAACTGTCTCTCTGCCCGAAGGGACCTGCCTCGGTCTGTCTGTCCCACCCTCTCACAACTGGTGCCATTTTCTCTGCCAAATGTCTGCTGGGGTGTGTGGTAGATGGATGGCTCTCTGTGTTCTGCTGTGATCTGAGGAAGCTTCCTCCTGCAGCAGAAAGAGGAGAACCCACGTGCCTATCCCACTGGGCGGGCCGTCGGCACGGCTAACGCCAAGTGCAAGCCAGGGGATCTCTTGGCTTTCTTAAAAATTTTTCTTTTGGGAGTCGGGCTGTAGCGCAGCGGGTTAAGCGCAGGTGGCGCAAAGCACAAGGACCGGCATAAGGATCCCGGTTTGAACCCTGGCTCCCCACCTGCAGGGGAGTCGCTTCACAGACGGTGAAGCAGGTCTGCAGGTGTCTGTCTTTCTCCCCTCCTCTCTGTCTTCCCCTCCTCTCTCCATTTCTCTCTGTCCTATCCAACAACGACGACAACAACAATAATAACTACAACAATAAAACAACAAGGGCAACAAAAGGGAATAAATAAATAAAATAAAATATTTAAAAAAATTTTTCTTTTGGTGAATTGCACCAAAGTCAAGGACTCTGGGGCTGAGGGGAGGGTTCAGGTCCTGGGACATGATGGAGGAGGAGGACCTAGGTGGGGGCTTAGGGTGTTATGTGGAGAACTGAGAAAGGTGACACGTGGACCAACTGCTGTAGTTTACTGTCAGTTGTACACAATTAACCCCCCCAATACAGGCAAAATATGGATGAGAAGGAAGAACCATAGTAAACTGGGGACAGGGGGGCTGTGTGGTGGCGCACTAGGTTAAGCACATAGTACAAATCACAAGGACCCTGGTTCAAGCCCCTGGCTCCCTACCTGCAGGGCGGTCACTTCACAAGCAGTGAAGCAGGTCTGCTGGTGTCTGTCTTTCTCTTTCCCTCACTGTCTTCCCCTCCTCTCTCTGTCCTACCAAAAAAAAAAAAAAAAAAATTGAAAAAATGGCCTCAGAAACAGTGGATTCGTAGTGCAGATACCCAGACCAGGCAATAACCCTGAAGACAAAGGAAAAAGAAATGGGATATATATATATGGAGAGAGAGAGAGAGAAAGAGAAATAATAGTCAGTCCATATCTGTGACCTTGGGAGAGCCACTGCAGTTTCCAATGGAGGGAATAGGGATGCAGAACTCTAGAGGTGGAGACAGTGTGGAATTGTTATTTTGTTAATTTTGTAAAACACTAATGAAAAATATGTTAATTGATAAAAATTATTTATGATTGGCTAGAGATAGAACCTGAGAGTGGAAGTGCAGAGAGAGAGCACAGGAGAGAGATGAGAGACAGCAGTAGCCCTGCTTCACCACTCATGAAGCTTCCTTCCGTTCAGGTGGGCCAGGGGCTTGAACCTGCGTCCTTGTGTGCTGCGATGTCTGCACTTAAGCAGTTGTGCCACTGCCTGGCCCCTCTTCTTTGCTTCCTGACTTTCACTTCTGCTTTCCTCTCTGACTCACCCACAGCATCATGGCTGTGGAGACAGATGCTTGAGTCCTAGGAAGAGTCCAAGATTGGGGCGAGATGTTTCTTTATGCGGAGTGTGAAGGAGGCAGTCTACAGCAGAGAAGAGAGGCTATCTGACTTTTGTGATTTAAGCTCCGCTTAACAAACATCCCCAATTATGTCTGCTCTGGGTAGGAGCTTAGCCAAGCTGCTGCAAAGAGAGAGAGATGTGGCCTCAGGAAGCTTTCAGTCAGGCCCAAGGAGTTTACTTCCTGGTCAAGTAAAACCCCCCAGATCAATGTCTTCTCCAAGACAGGGTCTGTAAAGATTTATATCTGGACCAGAATTTGACTCTAAATTGTGAGCTACCTGGAGTCACACCAGGAGGACAGGGATTAGCTTGGTGTTTGGACACATAACTAGAGTTCCAGGCAAGCAGAAGGGGCAGCAGTGGTTGGTAGCGGTCTGCTCTCTACCATCTGGAGACCCACTTGCTGCATTCTGTGGCTTCCCTGTGTAGGACTTGCCTCAGCACACACCAGCGTCTAGAATCATCATGGTGCCTGTACTGACCTCCACACCATTCCTCTCAGAGACAGCGCCCGGCCTTCTGCCTAGGTGACAGTTCCTAGCTCTGCTTGCTAGCATGCATCTGCCATGTTGGGCAGGACCCACATCTTAGAATCTCACCGGCATCTCTCATTAAGTGATATTCAGATTTTACAAGGCCTCAATTGGTCTACTTTAGATAGGCATCTTTCTTGCTCTTCCGGTCAAAGTGAAACACCCACGTTCTGGCTGGACTATGCTATTAGTGAAGATGTCTCCACTCCCACTGTGAAGGTCAGTTTGCCCCCTGTTGACAAACACCATTACACCATTACACCATTACACCATTACAGCTGCTCTAAGAGGATCTCTCACTCCGGTAAAAATTTACTGAGTGCTAACTATACTGAACAAGGCATTAAACAAGGTGCCATAACACATCTGGATTCTTGTATCTTTAGCTGGATCTAGTTTACACAGGAAGTGAAGCAGACTGCAGGTCAGAGAGCTGAAGAGCTGGGGGAGACAGCATAGGGGTTCTGTAAAGAGACTCTCATGCCTGAGGATCCAAAGTCCCAGGTTCAATCACCTGCACCACCATAAACCAGAGCTGAGCAGTGCTCTGGTTTAAAAAGAGAGAAAGAGATGGAGATGATAGATAGATAGATAGATAGATAGATAGATAGATAGATAGATGATAGGTAGATAGATAGATAGATAGATAGATAGAGATTTTGCTCAGAAACAACACGACTATTTCTGTGCTCAGACAGCAAACAGCCTTATGTCAGGGTACAGGCCAAGGCCCCAGAGAAGGTCAGGCTTTTGAAGATACTTGGAGATCCAGGGTCAGGATTAGTGAGGTAGGGGGAGGCCATGTATGCAATCACAGAGACCTATCTTCATTTCTAATTGTGATGTTTTTCTTATTATGGGCTTTTTGCATTAATTTCAATTTGAAAAGTGCTCCACTAAAATAATATTTTTATGGGCCCAGGCAAACCTGGTTAAATACACATAGTACTAAGTGCAAGGACTGGCACAAGGACTTAGGTTCAAGCCCCTGCTTCCCACCTGGAAGGGGAATGCTTCACAAATGGCAAAGAAGGTCTGTAGGCATGTCACTCACTGCCTCTCTCCCTCTCTATCTTCTCCTCCCCACTCAGTTTCTCTCTGCCCTATTCAATTAAATGAAAAAAAATGGCCACCAGGAGCAGTGGATTTATAATGCTGGCCCAGAGGCCCAGTGAACCCTGGATGCAAAAAAGAAAATGAAAATGAAAGAAAGGAAGGAAGGAAGAGAAAAAAAAAAAGAAAGAAAGGAAAATGATTTTGTATGTTGATCCCTGAGCTCTGGCAGCCCTTACATTCTGTGCCTGGGGTTTTTGCCTCACTCTAGCCTTGGGCAATCTTCAGCAGCCTTACAGCTGGCTGGCTTTGCAAGGGGGAGGCAGACTCCACACTCCTGGTTATGCCTGTTACTGCCAGGAGAAGAACCCTCCCTTGGATGTCTGAGCAGAGTCTGGGAAAGTATCTTTTAAAAGCTATTGTTGAGAGGGAGCCAAGATGGTGACTGGAAAGTAGCTGCACCCCTGCGAGCTCTGACAAAGACTGCTAGAAAGCCTTAGAAATCTGGCCTTCAGTGGGACAAACAAGGAGACATCCTAAACGTGAGTCTAAGGAGGTGACTATAATTCAATTTGGGTTAAAAATTAGAGCAAAAAGAAAGGAAATTTCTTGATTATTTCTCTCAGCCCACCTCTCCCCATAACCAGACCCAGGTTTTGGGAGCTGCTGCTAGCAGGCTCCCCACTGAGCTCCTTTCTTTACCAAGATTCCTGACCCACCAGGGTGCCACTCCAACCTTACTTCCAAATTTCTAGGCTATTTTTGTTTTTCCTCTGAGTAAGGGAATTAGACCCATTTGGAGCAACAATTAGCTAATCAAGCAAACCTCACCCAGCCTGGGAAAGACTGCTTGAAAGTTTTTTTTTCTTTTGTTTGGTCTTGTGTTTTCTTTCTCAATGAGTTGTCTAGACTCAATGTGCATATGCTAACTGGGAGCTGTCCAAGCTGCAGACCCACTGCTTGGGCTTTTTACTCTGTTCTATTTTACTAATACTATTATATATACACGCATATCCCTTTGACCCCCCCACTCAGGTTGACCAAAATTAACTCTCAGTATACCTTCCATTGCTAGGCGACAAGAACTATCACTCACTGTGAGAGAAACTTGTCTCACTTTTCATACCTCCTCTATCCACTCTCACCCTTCTCCCACCTCCAAGCCAATTAAAAAAAAAAAAAAAAAACTCTCCTTTCACTGATTTTTTATTTACTGTTTCCTTCTTTTCTTTTATCTCTTTTTTTCCCATCTTCCTTTCTCCCTTCCTCCTCACTCTGCCTTCTGAATTCACTGATACTCATTTGTGAACTATTTCAGCAAAAGGAATCTGACTCAGAGAGGACTCTCTTTGTGTGTGTCTCTGCTCTACTGCCCCTTCTCCTCTTGCTACCCCTAGAATTTACAGTGGACAGTAGATTTGCATACTTGACTATTCCTGCTATCCCCTTTTTTTCCTTTCTCTTTCTTTTTCATTTGGATTTGGTTGCTATTTTTTTCATGAACTGGAGACATTGTGGGACTAACTGGTATTGGTTAAACTGCTTCAGTCATTGCTTTTGTTACTATTGTAATTTCTGAGGGTGGTGATTGCATTTGTCATAAAGGCATTTAGTATAGTGTGGCTTGTACATAAAACACAACAACTGAGGAGCAACAGAACATAAAGATAAAAAACACATTTAAAAAATGGATCAAGAGCAAGTAAAACTGCTACTACAATGAATGAAGACAAGAGCCCAGAAGAAACTACAAATCAGCCAGAAGTAACCATAGATAAGAAAAGCATGCAAGCAATAATAAATTTATTAATCACAGAAATGAAAACAACTTTGGAAGAAAGGAATAGCAGTGTTAGGGAAACAACAGATGAGACCCTCAAGGAAAATACTAACTACCTTGAGGCAATTAGAGAACTGAAAGCTGATATAGCTGAAATGAAGAAAGCAGCTGAGGGAAGGGAAAGCAGACAAGCAGAAGCAGAAAACAGAATTAGCCAGACAGAGGGTAAGCTAGGGAAAACTAAGAAAGAGATGAAAGAGCTCAAAAAGAGATTGAGAGACACTGAAAAACAACAGCAGAGACATATGGGATGATCTCAAAAGAAGTAACATTCATATAATTGGCCTGCCAGAGGAAGAAAGAGAGGAAGAGGAAGCAAACATTTTAGAGGAAATTATAGAAGAAAATTTCCCAGACCTGAACAACAGAAAGGACATTAAGATCCAAGAGGCTCAGAGAGTCCAAACAGAATCAACCCAGACCTGAAGACACCAAGACACATCACAGTCACAATGAAAAGAAGTAAGAATAAAGAAATGATCCTAAACAACAGAAAACAAAAAATTACATACAGGGGAAAACCCATAAGACTATCAGCTGACTTCTCCACCCAAACTCTACAGGCCAGAAGAGAATGGCAAGATATCTATTGAGCCCTGAATTATAAAGGGTTTCAACCAAGGATAATATAATTTGCTAGACTTTCATTCAAACTAGATGGAGTCATCAAAACCTTCTCAGACAAACAACAGTTAAAGGAAGGAACCATCATCAAACCTTCTCTTAAAGAGGTCCTAAAAGACCTCTTATAAACAAGAGCATCACCATAATAATTGCAATATATCAGAACAAATAAAAACTTTGTTGAACAATGGCAATAGAACACATTAAATCTATATTATCAATAAATGTCAATGGTTTAAACTCACCCATCAAAAGGCACAGAGTGGGAGGATGGATCAGAAACATAACCCAACCATATGCTGCTTGCAAGAAACCCACTTGACCCAACAAGATAAACACAGACTTAAAGTGAAAGGATGGAAAACTATCCTACAGGCTAATGGACCACAAAAAAAGGCAGGGACAGCCATTCTTATCTCTGACACAATAGATTTTAAATTAAATAAAGTAATAAAAGATAGGCAAGGTCATTACATAATGATTAAAGGATCAGTCAACCAAGAAGATTTAACAATTATTAACATCTATGCAACCAGTGATGGACCACCTAAATACATCAAGCACATACTCAAAGAACTTCAAAAATACATCAATAGTAATACAATAATAGTGGGAGACTTTAACACCCCACTCTCACACTTAGACAGATCAACAAAGCACAGAATCAACAAAGAAACAAGACTAGACCCCTTGGACATTTTCAGAGTTCTTCACCCCCAAAAATAGGAATACATATTCTTTTCAAATCCACACAACACATACTCAAGGAAAGACCACATGTTAGGACACAAAGACAGCATCAACAAATTCAAGAGCTTTGAAATCATCCCAAGTATCTTCTCAGAACACAATGGAGTAAAGCTAACGTTTTACAACAAACAGAAAACTATTAAAAGTCACAGAATTTATAAACTAAACAACATACTGCTTAAGAACCACTGGGTCAGAGAGACACTCAAGCAGGAAATTTAAATGTTTCTGCAAGAAAATGAAAATGAAGACACAAGCTATCAAAATATTTGGGACACAGCTAAGTAGTACTGAGAGGGAAACTCATAGCCATACAATCACATATTAAACAACAAGAAGAAACCCAAATAAACAACCTTACTGCACACCTTAAGGACTTAGAAGAAGAGGAACAAAGGAACCCTAAAGCAACCAGAAGGACATAAATCACTAAAATTAGATCAGAAATAAACGACATCGAAAATAAGAGAACCAAACAAAAGATCAATTAAGCCAAATGTTGGTTCTTTGAAAAATTAAACAAGATTGACAAAACCCTAGCCAGAATCACTAAACAAAAAAGGGAGAGGCTCAAATTAATAGAATTGTAAACGATAGAGGAAATATCACAACTGACACCACAGAAATCCAGAAAATCATGTGAAACTTCTATGAAGAACTATATGCCACCAAGCTAGAGAATCTGGAAGAAATGGAAGAATTCCTAGAAACATATGCCCTTCCAAAACTGAACCAAGAAGAACTATAAAACCTAAATGCACCAATCACAGACAAAGAAATCAAAACTGTTATTAAGAATCTCCCCAACAACAAAAGTCCTGGACCAGATGGCTTCACAAATGAATTCTACAAAACCTTCAGGAAACAGTTAATACCCATACTCCTAAAGCTTTTCCATAAGATTGAAGAAACAGGAATACTCCCTTCCACCTTCTATGAAGCCAACATCACCCTACAACATCACATTACCAAAAGCAGACAGAGACACAACAAAAAAGGAAAACTGCAGACCGATATCTCCGATGAACATAGATGCCAAAATATTAAACAAGATCTTGGCAAACTGGATACAGCAACATATCAAAAAGATTGTTCATCACGACCACGTGGGATTCATCCCAGGAATGCAAGGCTGGTTCAACATATGTAAGTCTATCAATGTCATTAACTACATCAATAAAAGCAAAGCCCAAAACCACATGATTATCTCAATAGATGCATAGAAAGCCTTTGACAAAATCCAACACCCATTCATGCTCAAAACCCTACAAAAAATGGGAATAGACGGGAAATTCCTCAAGATAGTGGAATCCATATATAGCAAACCTATAGCCAACATCATACTCAATGGACAGAAGCTGAAAGTGTTTCCCCTCAGATCAGGGGACTAGACAGGGCTGTCCACTGTCACCATTACTCTTCAACATAGTATTGGAAGTTCTTGCCATAGCAATCAGGCAAGAGAAAGAAATCAAAGGAATACAGATTGGAAGGCAAGAAGTCAAACTCTCACTATTTGCAGATGATATGATAGTATACATAAAAAAACCTAAAGAATCCAGTAGAAAACTACTGGAAGTTATTAGGGAATATAGAAGGTATCAGGCTACAAAATCAATGTACAAAAATCAGTGGCATTTCTATATGCAAACACTAAATCTGAATCAGAAGACATCCAGAAATCACTCCCATTCACTGTTGCAACATAATCAATAAAATACTTAGGAGTAAAGCTTACCATAGAAGTGAAAGACTTGTATACTGAAAACTATGAGTCACTCTTTAAGGAACTAGAAAATGATACCAAGAAATGGAAAGACATCCCACGCTCATGGATCAGAAGAATAAATATCATTAAAATGAATATTCTCCCCAGAGCCATATACAAATTTAATGGGATAGCCATCAAAGTTCCACCAAGCTTCTTTAAGAAAATAGAACAAAAACTATAATCATTTATCTGGAACCAGTAAACACCTAGAATTGCCAAAACCATCTTGAGGAAAAGAAACAGAAACAGAGGCATCACACTCCCAGATCTCAAACTATATTATAAGGCCATCATCATCAAAACAGCCTGGTACTGGAACAAAAATAGGCACACAGACCAGTGGAACAGAACTGAAAGCCCAGACCTAAACCCACACCTATGGACATCTAATCTTTGATAAGGGGGCCCAAAGTATTAAATGGAAGGAGACTCTCTTCAATAAATGGTGTTGGGAAAACTGGGTTGTAACATGCAGAAGAATAAAATCGAACCACCTTATCTCATCAGAAACAAAAATCAACTCCAAATGGATCAAAGACCTGGATGTCAGAACAGAAACTATCAAATACTTAGAGGAAAATATTGGTGAAACATTTTCCCACCTAAACCTCAAGGACATCTTTGATGAAACAAACCAAACTGCAAGGAAGACTAAAGCAGAAACAAACCAATGGGACTACATCAAATTGAAAAGCTTCTGAACAGCCAAAGAAACTATCACACAAACAAAAAGACCCCTCACAGAATGGGAGAAATTCTTTACATGCCAAACATCAGACAAGAGACTAATCACCAAAATATGTAAAGAGCTCAGCAAACTTAGCACCAAAAAAGCAAATGACGCCATCCAAAAATGGGCAGAGGATATGAACAAGACATTCACTTCAGAGGAGATCCAAAAGGCTGACAAACATATGAAAAGTTGCTCCAGGTCGCTGATTGTCAGAGAAATGCAAATAAAAACAACACTGAGATACCACCTCACCCCTGTGAGAATGGCATACATCAAAATGGGCAGCAGCAACTAATGCTGGAGAGGCTGTGGGGACAGAGGAACCATTCTGCACTGCTGGTGGGAATGTAAATTGGTCCAGCCTCTCTTGAGAGCAGTCTGGAGAACTCTCACAAGACTAGACATGGACCTTCCATATGACCCAGTAATTCCTCTCCTGGGGATATACCCCATGGACTCCATAACGCCCAACCAAAAAGATATGTGTACATCTATGTTCATAGCAGCACAATTCATAATAGCTAAAACCTGGAAGGAACCCAGATGCCCAACAGCAAATGAGTGGCTGAGAAAGCTGTGGTACATATACACAGTGGAATAATATGCAGCTATTAAGAACAATGAGCCCACCTTCTCTGACCCATCTTGGACAGAGCTAGAAGGAATTATGTTAAGTCAGCTAAGTCAGAAAGATAAAGATGAGTATGGGATGTCCCCACTCATCAACAGAAGTTGAGAAAGGGAAACTAAAAGCAGGATCTGATTAAATTGAGAGCAGGGCACCAATGTAAAATCCCTGTGGTCAAGGGGAGGGTGGCCATTGGGTTCCCTGGCACGACGGGGGTGGAGTTGGGGAAAGGGGGGGTGGGGATGGGACACAGTCTTTTGGTGGTGGGAATGGTGTTTATGTACATTCCTATTAAAGTGTAAACATATAAAACTCTATTTAATTAATATGAGAGGGGGAAAATGATCATATGTCTAGAACTTCTTAAAACACAGACTGAGTCTTTTTAATACATAGGCTGAGTCTTTGATATGTGGACTCTCTCAAAAGCCTAGACCAGGGAGAACAGAAACAACCGGTGGCACAGCTATACACAAGATGCTGGGTATTATACCCCAAACCCTAACAAAGGGATTTTCCAAAGTTAACCCAATTACCAAATAATGTGATAACAATAACCATCCATTGTCTTCTTGAACCCTAAGACAACAGGAACTTCACATTTCCACTATAGAGCCTATATTTCCCCCAGTCCTGGAACCTTAGGGTGGGGCACACTTTCCTGCATGATACTCTCAATTCAAATAAAATAATATTGCATCCTCGGATCGCAACCTAATCAACGCAACGAGTGCCACCCCAGCATGCTTCACTTCAGACTGTGTCCAGAGACTTTAGGTGTGGAATGACAACCCTTCAGCTTCATCACTCGGGGGAGACCATTCCTTTCATAGTATTCTCTAATTCCATTCCAGGTGGCCCACTCCCTAATAAAGTCCCCAAACCTAGATATAGTCCAGGTCCCCTGAGATAGAGCGTAGGTTCACACGTGCTCATAAACTAGGGAAAATATTTACCTGAAAGCAGAAGTACACAAGAGCATTCAGGGAATACCCCCCAACACCTCATCCTCACTATTCTAGTCTTTAGGTCCATGATGGTTCAACAATTTGTTTGCCTTTGTATGTTAACTCTCTTTTCAGCCACCAGGTTCCAGATGCCATCAGGATGCTGACCAGACTTCCCTGGACAGACAACCCCACCAATGTGTCCTGGAGCTCCGCTTCCCCAGAGCCCCACCCTACTAGGGAAAGAGAGAGACAGACTGGGGAGTATGGATCCACCTGTCAACGCCCATGTTCAGCAGGGAAGCAATGACAGAAGCCAGACCTTCCACCCTCTGCAACCCACAACGACCCTGGATCCATACTCCCAGAGAGATAGAGAATGGGAAGGCTATCAGGGGAGGGGATGGGATATGGAGATTAGGTTATGGGAATTGTGCGCAACTGTACCCTTCTTATTCTATGGTTTTGTTAATGTCTCCTTTCTTAAATTAAAAAAAAAAAAGCTACTGTTCTGGGTTGGGGTGAGTTTACATGGCCAAAGCATGTATACAAAGGTGGAGTGACTATGCAACTAATGGTGTGAAACTCAAGTGTAGGCTCAAAGTGTGTGTATAAAAAGTTCTGATTCCCTAGTACTTCTGAACACATCTGTGTTTTTAGTGGAATGAGGTTTGATTGATCAGGGTCCTCACCTTATTTGATTTGCTACAAGAAGAGGAAATTCAAACACAGACAAGTACAGAAAGAGGTTCGTGTTAAGACCCAGAGAAGACAGTCAAGAAAAGCCTTTGGAAGACACCAGTTGTGTTAACTCGTTGATCTAGGAATCCAGTTTCCAGAACTGTGAGAGAATAAGGGTCTGGGATTTAAACCACTGCCCTGAGGACTTGGTTACAACAACGTTAGCAAGCTGCTATGTCTCCCCAAGTCTGTATCCAAGGTGAGCTACAGACACCCACCACTTTCTGGGAGACACAAGTTAGGTGGGACCTTGTTGACAGAGGAACCTCAGCCTTTCACATTTCTTTTTCTGTTAATGTTGCTTCCAGCAGCAGAGAATAAACAGTCAAACGTAGTCACATTACTACTTTCTGGTCTCTCTGGCATGCCTATTACTTGTCCTTTTGTACTCTATCAAAGAACCTCTTTGACAAGCTCACTTTAATGTTAGTCATTTTGGTCAATACCAGACCACCCTACCATCTAGAGTCCTAATCAGTGAATCCTTGGATTCCCACATAAATGTGATGGGCCTAGACCTCTCATGGATCCCTCTGTCCACTGTCACTGGTCACTTCCATCACAAGAGGTCTTATGCTGATGTTCCTGATGGAAGTGAGCAGTGATGGTGGACAGAGGACTTGAGTGCAGCCTAGAATATTCCCCGTTGTGACCATGGACTGTGAGCTCAGACTGACAGGGACTCAGAGGGCACAGATTATAGCAGTTTTGAAACCAAAGAAAGACCCAACACTGGCCACCAGCTATAGACCAATTTCTCTCCTCTCCGTGTGTTACAAACTCCTTGAGAGGCTGCTTCTGTCACGCATTTCTCATCTTACAGAGAAATTCCTATCACCCGCCCAAGCTGGTTTCCGCCCAGGAAGATCTACCTGCGAACAAGCCCTGGCCCTCTCAACTTACATTGAAAATGGATTCCAGAAGAATTTAAAGACGGGTGCTGTCTTTGTTGATCTCACAGCAGCCTATGACTCGGTCTGGCACCATGGTCTCCTAGTCAAGATCTCAAGATGCCTGCCTCCATGGGTGGCCAACACTATATCGTTTCTTCTCCAAAACAGAAGATTCCAGGTGCATCTGGGTGACAAGTCTAGCAGATGGAGACTTGTCTCAAGTGGCCTCCCCCAGGGCTCTGTTCTGGCTCCTACGCTATTTAATATTTACATCAATGACCTCCCAAAAACTTCTTCAAGGAAGTTCATCTACGCCGATGACATCTGCTGTGCAACTCAGGCATCCAAGTTCAACATCCTCGAGGAAACACTCATGAAAGACATGTCTCTGATATCTGATTACTGTAAAAAATGGAGACTAATCCCTAGCACTGCAAAAACGGTATCATCTGTTTTCCATCTACACCATGCCTCGGCCTCGCGTGAGCTTAATGTGCAGCTTGGCGATACGAGAATCCGGCATGAAGCCCAGCCAGTCTATCTTGGCGTTACTCTCGATCCCACCCTGTCATTTCACGAACATCTCATAAAAACTGCAACAAAGGTGGGCGTGAGGAATAACATCATTGCAAGACTGGCCAGCTCCTCATGGGGCGCGAGCGCTTCCACACTGCGATCATCCTCTCTGGCATTATGCTATTCCACTGCAGAATACTGTGCCCCAGGATGGTTCCGTAGCCCCCATGTCCACTTGGTCGATTCCAAATTATATTCCTCCATGAGGATCATTTCTGGAACCATCTGTTCCACCCCGGTTCCATGGCTGCCAGTTCTTAGCAACATCGCCCCGCCAGACATTCGTCGGGATGCGGCATCATCTAAGTTCATTTCCCATGTCTACGCTCGAAGGACCTGCCAATATACGCGGATATCTTCGCCCACCTTGTCCAACGCTTGACGTCTCGTGACCCAATCTGGTCTCCTACGCCTACACTGAACTTCTCTGTTCCAGTCTCTTGGAAACAGAGTTGGCAGTCAGCTGAGGTAAAGAACAAACACCTCATCACAGACCCCTGCAAGCGTCAATCCGGCTTTGACCTAGCACGTTATGATCGGGCCCTCCTCAATCGCTATCGAACAGGCCATGGCTATGTCCCATCGCTGGGGAGCCAGAGACGACCCGAACTGCCCCTGTGGCTCCAGACAGACTATGACCCACATAGTCAACGACTGCCAGCTCTCCAGATTCAAAGGAGGTCTCGAAACTTGACATCAGGCTCAACCTGACGCTGTTGACTGGCTACGGAAGAAGGGCAAATGCTAGAAGAAGAAGAGGGCACAGAGACTCCTGTGCTAAATATGAATAGATAAGGGCACAGATCAGATAAATAGAAAACAGTCAATGATGTATATATTTCCTCTTCCCTAATCCAGCTTCCTAGCCCTATTCTCAACTCTGACACCATCTCCCTAGACAATACTTTCAGTCCACTTGCATGTTAGCTGTCAGGCTCAGGCAAAATTACTAAAGTCAAGTGCAATATGGAACATATCTCAAATAGACTTCCTAGCTTTTTTTTTTTTTTTTTTTTTTTTACAAAAAGACTACTAACTTCATCTGCTCTATTTCTACCTTTGGTTTCCTGTTTTACTACACAATTTGGCCTGCTTTATATTTTATTGTCTTTTAGCCACTAAGTTGCAGGTGCTACCATGATACCATCCTGACTTCCCTGGGCAGAAGATCTCACCATTGTGTCCTGGAACCTCACTTCTCCAGAGCCCTGCCCCACTAGGGAAAGATAGAAACAGATTGGGGGGTGTGGATCCACCTTCCAACACCCACATGCCGTGGAGAAGCAATTGCAGAAGCCAGAACTCTTACTTTCTGCACCCCATAAAGAATTTGGGTCCGTGCTCCCAGAAGGATAAAGAAAAGAGGAGCTTCCAGTGGAGGAGATGGGATATGAAACTCTGGTGGTGGGAATTGGATGGAATCTTACCCCTCTTACACCACAATGTTGTTAATCATTATTAAATCATAATGTTTTCTGCCTCCAGGGTTATTGCTGGGGCTCAGCTCAGTGCCAGCTCTATGAATCCTCTGCTCCTGGTGGCCATTTTTTCCATCTAATTGGATAGGTCAGAAAGTAATTGAGAGGGGGAGGAAGAGTTCAAGAGGGAGAGAGAAAGATAGACACCTGCAGACTTCATTCACTGCTTGTGAAGCACCCCCAGTGCAGGTGGGGAGTGGGGGCTCTAACCTGGATCCTTGTGTGGGTCCATCCACATAGTACTATGTGTGATTAACCAGGTGCACCACCACCTGGCCCCTAATAAAAAAAATAAAATTCACTTTTCTCTCAGTCAATTGTTATCCTATGAGACAAGGGAAGGAGATCTTTACTTCTCCAGCCCAGGTGCCTGGCACTTAGGAGCTCAGAAATAAATTAGTGAACAGGCAAAACACCTAATTTCTTTTTGAAAATATTTATTAATTATTGAATAAAGACAGAGAAATTGAGAGGGGGGGACAGGTAGAGAGACAGAGAGACACCTGTAGCCTGCTCAACCACTCATGAAGCTTTCCCCCTGCAGGTGGGGACCAGGGGCTTGAACCAGGTCCTTGTGCACTGCAGTGTGTATGCTTAACCAGGTGCACCACCGCCCAGGCCCCGCAAAGCTCCTAACCAACCTCTCTGAGTCATAGTTGTCATCAGTAGAGTGGACATGAAAATAATGGCAACGATGATGATAAAGACATGGAGCATAATATTGGTGAGAAGAATAAAACAGAAATGTCTTGATAAATATTATCGGAGAGTTCTACAAGCACACAGACATGTTTTCATGTGGCAATCCTACAAACCCCTGGTGCTCTGCTAGGTTGGCTCAGTTAGCTGATGGTAATCATGTGGTGTGTTTCAGTCACTCTGCTAATCCTGTGCCATGGTCTCCTCCATTTAATTCTCCCAACGGTGTTAGGAGAAGTGCAGCGATCATCCCACTGTGGAGGAAATCAGGACTCTTGCTGAGCCGGGTCTGAGCCTTGACGGCATGGCCTTAGGAAAGTAGCTGAGCTCAGGGAACTGACCTGGATGGGCTGGAAGAGAAGCAGGAGGCTCAGCCTCTGGTGGCTTGAGCTGGACGGTGCCTCCAGCTGGGCAGTCACATGGCTTTCCAGGATTTATTGGGCCCACAGTTCCCAGCTGGGCTGGACGCACTCCTGCGTCTCGGCCTTCCCGGGCCTGGCCGGTGACTGTGAGCATTTGGAATTTCTGGGCCTGAGCTGGCAGTGGTCTCCACCAGCCGGGAGTGGGGTAGCCCTGATGAGTAGATAATTAGGCCGCTTCTTTCAGCTGCAGATAAAGTCCAGAGCCTCGCTCTAGCCATTATCCTGCCAGCCCCAATAGAGCCGGATTGATGGATAGAGCACACAGGGAATTTGGAACATTCTTCTGCACACTATATCACACTCCATAACCGCCCATGCACAATGTGAGCCTTTTATAAGCTATTACAAAATCCATTTTGAAACATCTCTGGGTGTGACAGCCAGCTGCAAAGCATCTGAGGTATCCCTGACATTTGGGCTTTGGTGGAGGGCCTGAGAGCAATCGCACACACACCCCAGCCAAGAGGACTGGACCGTAAGGGAAACAGATGCTCACGTTACAAACCACTGTACATCTTAGACTGTATTTCGGCAAATGCACTAATCCTTCTTGTTAGACAAGAACTGAACCCCCCCACCAAAATCTTTTCCATATGTCCCCTATTGTCTTCCTTCTTCTCTGATTCTATCACCAAAGACACCCCCTTCCCGAAACCCAACAACCTTCATATTAATGCTAAACATATTACATCAGTTCTAACACTGATATGTTTAATATGAATACAATTAAAGTTGCTTCAACAGAATCCTGGTAAGATAAACTGCAGTGCTATTATTATAAACATGCCTGCAAGGTCTCTCGTAAAATATTACCAGTACGAATAGAACGCCTGCCCCCCCCCCACACTACACCCACACTACATACTAAACAATGCCACTGCCTCCCCACGACTAACAAATATGTTCAGCGATTTAAACATTGGTCACCCAATGTAAACACCATTAAAGTTAATCTAAAACAGTTACCCGGCCCAGAAAAATCTTCAACCAGCAAGTTGCAGAAGAGAAAGAACAGTTTCCGCAGCAAGAATGCATCATGGCAGCCTGCTGGTGACATTTGCGATAGATTACTTAAGCCCATAAAGAAATGAAAATTGCAGGCCCATTTTGAGGCAGAAATGATGAAATTGGAGAGCACAGGCTAAGTACAGTGAGGCACAGACCAGCTTCTGCCC